>NC_056461.1:2375000-2432500 GCF_018296145.1 Oncorhynchus tshawytscha
GTTCTGTTACTAAAAGAATGTGCAGCAAAAATTCGTAATGGCAGCCTATATACCCTATAGTGTGACCATAAACTTTAGAGTAGCCACAGTGAAACAGATCATACTCATCCGTCTGCCCTCTTTGGCCCCCTTGTGAGAGCGTTGCTATGCTAATAGGTTAGAGACAGCCAAGCCTGTGGACCTAAGCCTCCATTGGCAAACAGCCCAGCTCGGACCACTGTGGGAAAATGGGGAGTCCTCCAATTCCCTTAGCTAGAACTCTACTCCCTGCCGTTGCACTGCCCATATTAGTGCTTTATAGAGCAAAAACCGTCCCCAACTGCTGTAGGGTGGCAGGTAGCCTCAAAGGCTGTGCAGAGTTGCTGGATATTGGCGGGAACTGGAACACGCTGTCGTACACAATGATCCAGTGGATCCAAAACATGCTCAATGGGTGGCATGTCTGGTGAGTATGCAGGCCATGGATGAACTGGGATATTTTTAGCTTCCAGGATTTGTGTACAGATCCTTGTTACATGGGGCTGTGTATTATCATGCTAAAACATTAAGTGATGGCGGTGGATGAATGGCATGACAATGGGCCTCAGGATCTCGTCACATTATCTCTGTGCATTCAAATGCCATCGATAAAATACAATTGTGTTAGTTGTCCGTAGCTTATGCCTGCCCATACCATAACCTCACCACCACCATGGGGCACTCTGTTCACAACGTTAACATCAGCAAACCGGTCGCCCACACGACACCATACACGTGGTATGGGGTTGTGAGGCCGGTTGAGCGTACTGCCAAATTCTCTAAAACAATGGTGGAGGCGGCTTATGGTAGAGAAATTAACATTAAATTATCTGGCAACAGCGCTGGTGGACATTCCTGCAGTCAGCATGCCAATTGCACACTCTCAACTTGAGCCATCTGTGGCATTGTGTTGTATGACAAAACTGCACATTTTAGAGTGGCCTTTTATTGTCCTCAGCACAAGTTGCACCTATGTAATGGTCATGCTGTTTAATCAGCTTCTTGATATGCCACACCTGTCAGATGGATTAAATATCTTGGCAAAGGAGAAATTCTCACTAACAGGGATGTAAACACATTTGTGCATATGGAACATTTTTGGGATATTTTATTTCAGCTCATGAAACATGGGACCAACACTTTACATGTGGAGTTTATATTTTTGTTCAGTATAACATATTATGTTTTATATAGCATTCTTATGCATTCTTAGGGTTCCACAAATGTCGTTTTTAGTTTTGTAGGTTATAGATAGGCACTAAGCATAATTTCTAGAAGTTAACCATCCCCATATTTTCTATTGTGTTGGTATACATGAGGAAGAAGATGCTTCAGGTTTTGGTGTGAGTTGGACAATGCATTGGAACCAGCTGTGATAGAGAGCTGTGTTACCGAACGTGTCCAGTAGGTGTCTCTGTCACTCCTGTGAATTGTTGGCCTGCCCAGCTGTTTACAGTGCAAGCTGGTCTTTCCCAGATGTTTTTGCTCTGCGCTGGGCCTTGTATTCAGGGAGTTCTGTTAAACGAACAGGAAAGGAAAGTTACAGATGTATGATCTTAATTGGATCACCCTGTTGCAGGAGAACTTTTGTGCAATGTAGGACATTTAAAACTTGTAGTGTATTTGAGGTTTAAAAAGGAATTCTGAAGTTTGTCATTTCCATTTAGAAATTTCAGACTTGATTATAATTAATGAAAAATGTATCAACCCCTACAAAAATATCCATTAATTATAATCCATGTAATATTTCACATTTCCTTTTGCTGCGGGATAATATTAAGGTCCCACATGTTCACAGGACATGAAACCTTTGTGAAATAGAAGCAGAAAATACATGACTAATTGTAAGCTAATCATGAGGAACATGTTTAACGAACATCCATGCTTTTCCCTGTATTATGGTGATTTCGTAAAAACAATGTTATAGTGATTCATTATAATTTGTACATTGCGTACATTTCTGCATTCCCTCTCAATGGTCACAGAGAACACACCACATTTTCAATTCTAATGCATAGAAAGCAGCTTATTTATCAATGTGCACACAATTGTGATAAGCATCAATTAACCAAACAGTCCAATGTGAACAGCCAATATGGCCGCCAAACCACCAGCCCACAAATCACATGACATGGATTTGAATTGGAATATCCTAGTCTTTACTCATTGTTATTCTATAGCGTCAGCTCCACTAGGAATAGGGCCTGACAATCAGCTGTGCTTTATGGGAAATCACATGACACACTGCCCTCAACAATCAGATCATCAACTCCTCCAACCAACCATTATTGGGGATGATGTCACAAAGAGCCAGTCACCCACCTTCCCATAATTCCCCTCGTCTCTCTCTCATAATAATGAACAACAATGTGAATATGATCTAATTACCACCAATGTAGCTGATGAGCAACCACAAACCACGAGCAACACTTGCAGTTCAATGGCCAATGGCCTCCCACAATGTTGTCATTCCGTCCGTTACACTCGGCTGTAAATGTGGTTTCTCATAGCCACTCATGGTCAACTTGTTGAGACCTTTGCTCATGTTCTTTTTCCCACCTCCATTACACTCATCGGCAGACAAAGGAGTGTATTCACAAAGAACAGGAGGGCAGGTAAATGCCACTTCCTTTGGCAAGGGGACAATACGAGGGTTTGAATGGAGTTTCTCTCTCTCAGTTTGGGTCTGGCCTCTGGTCACCAGCCTACGGTCACTCTGTCAAAATGTGAGGGCACACTAGGCTTTGTTTGTGCCTGGGTGTTGTGCCTGGTGTGTGATGGGAAGAATGTGTTGTGTCATCACCGTATAGGCTAGTAGCGAGAGTGGCCTAAAGCTGAAATGAGTTCTTGTTTTGTAGCCCTCCATAGAGTTAAGGCTAGTTTTGGCCTAGTCAATAATGGGCATAATGGGCTAATGAACAAATGCAAACAAATACACTGAGTGTGTTTGATTGGTTTGGTTTGGCTTGAACGTGGTGTACAGAATAGTTCTGTCACTGTTGATATCTATACACTCACAAACAGACATTATTATGCACACACCGCTCACTCACACTGATTAACCTTCATATCAATCACAGATCAAGCACACACGCTCTCTCTCTCTTTCTTGCTTACTTATTTCAATCCTCTTCCCTTCACATCTCTTACTATTACTTCCTGGCAATAACCCAAACCTTTATCCCACTAAGTGTTTAATTTGACATCCTTTTCTCAAGCCGCTAACCTTGGTTCACCTGGCTATGTCGTTCTTTAGCTTACCCGACCTAACAAAGGCCTATTTAGTTAGTAGTTAGTACTTCATTTGAGGTAACTATACCTACAGTGGTGGAGCCCACTTCTGACACCAACTGTTACGTTCTTAGATATATGGAAGATGCAAAGAGACGCCAGTCAAGGTAACATGTTTACTGAGAAGATCATGTACCAACTACCACTTAATATTACTATCCAAGATATTCACTATCACTGTACTGGGTCTATTATATAATATTGGGATTTGGGATTTATCCAGACCTCTCCAAGACCCCCCCTTGTGTTTGCTGTGAAAGCAGACAATGGATCTGTCAGTGGTTGGCTAAGAAAAGATTAGCAGAGGGAAATGAAGGCTGAGGTGAAAGAGGGAGGATATCTGCTGTTCTTGTCCAAAGGCCACCCTGTTTCACTATAGTACATAATGTTTCAGAGACTAAGAACATGTACATCAAGATCATTGAAACACGTCCAGCCATGCAGATTCGTCCTGATAGATATATCATAAAAAATGCACCTGTGAGACTGTGCAATAAGGCTCAAGTCTTTGAGCACGAACCAGAGTCAAGAATCAATCAAATGTATTTATAAAGCCCTTTTTCCATCAGCCAATGTCACAAAGTGTTGTACAAAAACCCAGCCTAAAACCCCAAACAGCAAGTAATGCAGATGTAAAAGCATGGTGGCTAGGAAAACCCCCCTAGAAAGGCCAGAACCAAGGAAGAAACCTAGAGAGGAGCCAGGCTATGAGGGGTGGCCAGTCCTCTTCTGGCTGTGCCTGATGGAGATTATAAACCTAGAGAGGAGCCAGGCTATGAGGGGTGGCCAGTCCTCTTCTGGCTGTGCCGGGTGGAGATTATAACAGAACATGTCCAAGATGTTCAAACGTTCATAGGTGACCAGCAGGGTCAGATAATAATAATCACAGTGGTTGTAGAGGGTGTAACAGGTCAGCACCTCAGGAGTAAATGTCGTTTGGTCTTTCATAGCCGGGCATTCAGAGTTAGAGACAGCAGGTGCAGTAGAGAGAGAGTCTAAAACACCAGGTCCGGGACAAGGTAGCACATCCGGTGAACAGGTCAGGGTTCCATAGGCAGAACAGTTGAGACTGGAGCAGCAGCATGACCAGGTGGACTGGGGGCATCAAGGAGTCATCAGGCCAGGTAGTCCTGAGGCATGGTCCTATGGCTCAGGTTCTCAGAGAGAAAGAGTGAGAGAAAGAGAGAGAAAAAGCGAGAGAGAGAATTAGAGCATACTTAAATTCACACAAGACACTGGAAAAGACAGGAGAGATACTCCAGCTATAACAGACTGACCCTAGCCCCCCGACACATAAAATATTTCAGAATAAATACTGGAGGCTGAGACAGGAGGGGTCGGGAGACACTGTGGCCCGGACAGGGCCAAACAGGCAGGATATAACCCACCCACTTTGCCAAAGCAAAGCCCCCACACCACTAGAGGGATATCTTCAACCATCAACCTACTACCCTGAGACAAGGCCGAGTATAGCCCACCAAGATCTCCCCCACGGCACCAACCCGAGGGGGGCACCAACCCGTACAGGAAGATCACATCAGTGACTCAACCCACTCAAGTGATGCCGTGTAAGTGGACCTATCGCATTATAATCTCTATGGATGTACCCTGTGACCTCTTTAGCAAAATCATCTTTGGTGTATTTTAGAACATCCTTTGAATTCATAGGGGTGCAAAACGGTCAAAATGGTTGTCCTCTGATCTCCTGTGTTCATATTTAACCCAGCCCCACCTGGACTGTCCCAATAATCTGAGAATGGCGTGGGGTCTGTGTGGGGGATACCTTTAGATGGTTCAGCCCATTTATTGACTGGGAACTGGAAGAAAGGAAAAACCTGCACTCACTGAAATATTCTTTAAGTTTTAATGTATTTTTTTTTAGCAGCAGAGGTCAGAACAAACAGACGCATTTTGGCGGCAGCCGTCATCAGCTGGTCCATGTGTGTTTCTTGATCTTAAAGATGTCCGTGGCCCTAGAAGAACTTTCTACAGGAAAGCAAACCAATTAAACTATCACGTTTGAGGTAAGACCCAGATGCAGACAACGTCAAATTAACAACAGGTTATTAATCCAACAGGGGCAGGCTAAAGACAGGTCAATGCAGGCAGGGGCCGGTAATCCAGATAATCAATCAACAATCAAGAGACAGGAACAGAGTGTAAAACGCTAGTAGGCTTGACAAAACAAAGCGAACTGGCAACAGACAAACAGAGAACACAGGTATATATACACAGTGGATAATGGGGAAGATGGGCGACATCTGGAGGGGGGTGGAGACAATCACAAATACAGGTGAAACAGATCAGGGTGTGACAAAACCCAGATCGTATCAAACACACTGCAGATATTTGGTTTCAGAGAAGTTAAAAAACACCTGGCTTATGTAAATGACTGACTTATAGTTGGGAGTGTCTCGCCCAGACTCCAGGTGTTTCAAGCTCCTTGGCTTCCTCTCTATTTATTACACCAAGAGTGATTCCATGAGACAGCTGGTTCCCTGTAACGTCTTGTTTCCCCCTTAGATCTGATCACCCATGGACAATAAGTGGATTTGGATGGAGGAGGGTGCTTTTTTTTATACAGCTGCCTTTGATTTGTTAAATTGTATTTGATGATAGTGGTTTCTAAAACCCAATTTTATCTCCATTGCGATGAAGGACAGCACTGCTGAAAATAACACAGTCTGAGGGGGTGCTTTCCCTCCCTCCTCCACTATTGCATAAGAGATGGTTAATGGGAAATTAAATTGGACTCAAATGAATTGGAGAGAGGGTTCAATTTGGGTTTGGGGACAGGGTGAGGGCTTTCAAGCATGCACACACAGACAACCTAGAAATAGCAGCCTCGTGTGCAAGGCCCTCTACATTTTTGCACTAGTATAACAACAGTCAGGTAAGAGGGGCTGCTGGTGTATAGGGAATATGGTATAGTGTGGCATGTACAGTGCATTCGGAGAGTATTCAGACCCCTTGACTTTTTCCACATTTTGTTACGTTACGTTTATTCATCGATCTACACACAGAAACCGTTCAAGATGGTTTTTAGATATTTTTTCAAATTTCTAAAACAGAAAAACAGAAAAAAATTATTTACATAAGTATTCAGACCCTTTGCTCTGCGACTCGAAATTTGATCTCTGATGCATCCTGTTTCCATTGGTCATCCTTGAGATGTTTCTACAACTTGATTGGAGTCGACCTGTGGTAAATTCAAATGATTGCACATGATTTTATAAAGCACACACCTGTCTATATAAGGTCCCACAGTTGACAGTGCATGTCAGAGCAAAAACCAAGCCATGAGGTCGAAGGAATTATCTGTAGTGTTCCGAGACAGGATTGTGTTGAGGCACAGATCTGGGGAAGGGTACCAAAACATTTTTGCAGCATTGACTGTCCCCAATTACACAGTGGCCTTAATCATTCTTAAATGGAAGAGTTTGGAACCACCAAGACTCTTCCAAGAGCTAGCCGCCCGGCCAAACTGAGCAATCGGGGGAGGTGACCAAGAACCTAATGGTCACTCTGACAGAGCTCCAGAGTTCCTCTGTGGAGAAGAGAGAAACTTTCAGAAGGACAACCATCTCTGCAGAACTCCACCAATCAGACCGTTATGGTAGAGGGGCCAGACGGAAGCCATTCCTCAGTAAAATGAACATGACAGCCCGCTTGGAGTTTGCCAAAAGGCACCTAAAGGACTCTCAGACAACGAGAAACAAAATTCTCTGGTCTGATGAAACCAAGATTGAACTCTTTGGCCTGAATGCCAAGTGTCAGGTCTGGAGGAAACCTGGCACCATCCCTACGGTGAAGCATGGTGGTGGCAGCATTATGCTGTGGGGATGTTTTTCAGCAGCAGAGACTGGGAGACTAGTCAGGATCGAGGGAAAGATGAACGGAGCAAAGTACAGAGAGATTCATGATTTAAACCTACTCCAGATTACCCATGACCTCAGACTGGGACAAAGGTTCTCCTTCCAACAGGACAATGTTGAAGCCAAGCCAAATCAGGAGTGGCTGTGGGACAAGTCTCTGAATGTCCTTGAGTGTCCCAGCCAGAGTCCGGACTTGAACCCGATTGAACATCTCTGGAGATACCTGAAAATTGCTGTGCAGCGATGCTCTCCATCCAACATGACAGAGCTTGAAAGGATCTGCAGAGGAAAAGGGGAGAAACTACCCAAATACAGGTGTGCCAAGCTTGTAGAGTCATATCCAAGAAGACTGGAGGCTGAAATCGCTGCCAAAGGTGCTTCAACAAAGTACTAAGTAAAGGGTCTGAATACTTATCTAAATGTGATATTTCCGTTTGTTTTTTATACATTTGCAAAAAGAAATATCTTGTTTGTCATTATGGGATATGAAAACTATTTCATCAATTTTATTATAATGCTATAACGTAACAAAATGTGGGAAAAGTGAAGAGGTCTGAAAACTTTCATATATTTATCATTATTATATTTTTTTATTTTTGTCATTTTTATTAGAAGTACGAGGTGTCCTCATGTGTAGGTATTGGTAAGGAAAACATTGTTCTCTTGTATGTGTGTGCGTGTGACCCCGTATGGCTTTCTGTACTAGAACGTACCGTATTATGGTTTGCCACCCCCTTCACACACACACACACACTGTGCTGTGACCTGATCTATCATAACATGACTAAGTCATCATTGGGTATCCTAGAAGTCACATGACTTTCTAGCAACGACTTCATATGCTCTTCCGCATGTCATGGGATGTGTGTGTGCATGTGTGCCCAAGTCCTACTAGTATGCTGGCATATACAGCAATAACCTGTATACCCCAGAGCTGTCAACATGGGTAATAACAGTGTGCAGGCCATCTTGTTCTATAATAGTATTCTTTATTAGCCCAGCACTGTTTTTAAGGATGTGCGTATGACCACAAACATCTCTAATGCAGCAATGTGTCAATGATTGAGTGTCTTTTTATTGGCATATCAAGAGATCTGTAGCTTTTTCCACTATCACGTTCACTCTTAACTTGTTATTTCTGATTTGACGCAACACAAGTTTTATAAACATTTTAGGAAATCACGTCTTATTTTGGAAAATTTTCCAGTAGTTACTTTTTCTCAGAAAAACGATTTCCATAATTCCTCTGCATTTCCTAGTCCAAAAGCCCATCCGGCTCAGCTATAGTACCAGCCATAGCTATAGTTCATGGATGTGGTGTCCCAGAGATAAGAGGAGGGAATGGTGGTCTGGATTGTTGTCTTCCCGGTGTTGAGTCCTTATCAGCTTCAGTGTCATTACTCAGAAGTCTCTGTAGTCTATCTCCAGTATCTCCTTTACTGATCAGCACCTTTTTAATGAGGACCAAGAGGGGGAGAGAGGGAGGAGGGGGAGAGGGAGTACAGGGGGAAGTCTATCACATATTTAATGGTGACCTCTGCTGTAGGAACGTTCAGATATATGTGTGTGTGTGTGTGTGTGTGTGTGTGTGAGAGAGAAATAGAGAAATAGAGGGAAATAGAAAGAGTGGGATGTCTGTATTGGATTCACCAGTGTGACTTAGTGAGTGTATTTTACAGTGTTGAACTTGAGTTCAAAAGATCATGAGTTTTTGTCTATGTGAATGAGGATGTTATAATGAATGTGTATGTGTGTGTGACTGTGAGAATGTGTATTTGTCCTCACATGGAGAGATATAACCTACATTACATATACATTCTATATACTGTACTTTGGCATACAATTACGCTAAAAACAGAACTCTCAAGACACCCTAATAGTCCAGAGTGCAGAGCCACATTTCTGTCATGACTGGCATTTGGCTAATTTCAATCCTATTACTGTAGCAACTCCATTTGATGTTATACAACAGTGAAGAATGTTATTGTACCTCTGTCCCTATGCTTCTAAGTGTAGCCTAGATCTAATTTGATAATTATAGAGGCAATGCACCTGATTGTATCTAGAAAGGGACTGGTGAATATGAGGGTCGCCTGGTTAATTGGCTGTCCTGTATTACCTTGTTTGACCGGTATTTATATGAGTTATTATCATTCATCCTATTAAGAGAGAGAGAAATAGAGAGAGATTCAGAGAGAGAGATAAATGGCAGTTAGACATGGGTGGTGTGGGTCCCCTACACACTTAGAAAAAGTGGTTATTTGGCTGTTTCAATAGGAGAACCCTTTTTTGTTCCAGGGAGAACCCTTTTTAGTTCCAGGGAGAACCCTTTTTAGTTCCAGAGAGAACCCTTTTTAGTTCCAGGGAGAACCCTTTTTAGTTCCAGGGAGAACCCTTTTTAGATCCACCTGAAACCAAAAGGGGTTCTTCAAAGGGTTCTCCTATTGGAACAGCCGAAGAACCCTTTAAGGTTGTAAATAAGAGTGTGGGTAAGGGAACAGTTTAGGCCAGGGCATGAAGCAGGAGAGATGCTTTGCATTTCAAAGCTGCTGAGCTATGCCTGGAGTCCGTTCTATTTGAGTAGCTGTGTAATTAATTAGAAAAGAGGTGACACGGAGAGAAATGCTCTTCCATTGCCATTTCCTACACTGTACAACTATGTCTGTACTCTTTGGAATGGTTTCCCAGATGAAAATTAAGAATCTCCATTGAAAGTGGTTTTTAGTCCAGGAATGAATCTGTCTTAATCTGCGTTTGGGAACCTGGCTTTTTGTGTAAGTGTGCTATTTTCAAATACATTTCTCTCATCTGTAACGCAACACTGGTGTCTGACGAGCAGAAGATAAGAGGAAATCTCTGCTTCGTCCGTCGGTGATGGCTAAGGTTGATAGCCCCGGCCCACACTATTATATAACATGCTTGAGAATCTTTGGTTACAAGCTACCCTCAAGTAGCACACAAGCTATTTCAGCTCCACTTATCATTTTATATTCTGGGATCACAAAAAAGCCAGACCAACTAATAAAATGGCATCCCATAATTTGTTTCTGAACCTTACCTGCAGGTTAACGTCGAAAATGCCGAAGAGTCAAAATATAGGAAATAATAAGCTTCCACAGAGCAGTGGTGGAAAAAGTACCCAAATCTCTTGAGTAAAAGTAAAGATGTATTATTTTATTTATTTCACCTTTATTTAACCAGGTAGGCTAGTTGAGAACACCTTTATTTAACCAGGTAGGCTAGTTGAGAACACCTTTATTTAACCAGGTAGGCTAGTTGAGAACACCTTTATTTAACCAGGTAGGCTAGTTGAGAACACCTTTATTTAACCAGGTAGGCTAGTTGAGAACACCTTTATTTAACCAGGTAGGCTAGTTGAGAACACCTTTATTTAACCAGGTAGGCTAGTTGAGAACACCTTTATTTAACCAGGTAGGCTAGTTGAGAACACCTTTATTTAACCAGGTAGGCTAGTTGAGAACACCTTTATTTAACCAGGTAGGCTAGTTGAGAACACCTTTATTTAACCAGGTAGGCCAGTTGAGAACACCTTTATTTAACCAGGTAGGCAAGTTGAGAACAAGTTCTCATTTGCAACTGCGACCTGGCCAAGATAAAGCAAAGCAGTTCGACACATACAACAACACAGAGTTACACATGAAGTAAAACAAACATAGAGTCAATAATACAGTAGAAAAATGAGTCTATATACAATGTGAGCAAATGAGGTGAGATAAGGGAGGCAAAGGCAAAAAAAGGCCATGGTGGCGAAGTAAATACAATATAGCAAGTAAAACACTGGAATGGTTGATTTGCAGTGGAAGAATGTGCAAAGTAGAGATAGAAATAATGGGGTGCAAAGGAGCAAAATAAATAAATACAGTAGGGAAAGAGGTAATTGTTTGGGCTAAATTATAGATGGGCTATGTACAGGTGCAGTAATCTGCGAGCTGCTCTGACAGCTGCTGCTTAAAGCTAGTGAGGGAGATAAGTGTTTCCAGTTTCAAAGATTTTTGTAGTTCGTTCCAGTCATTGGCAGCAGAGAACTGGAAGGAGAGGTGGCCAAAGGAAGAATTGGTTTTGGGGGTGACCAGAGAGATCTACCTGCTGGAGCTCGTGCAACAGGTGGGTGCTGCTATGGTGACCAGCAAGCTGAGATAAGGGGGGACTTTACCTAGCAGGGTCTTGTAGATGACCTGGAGCCAGTGGGTTTGGCGACGAGTATGAAGCAAGGGCCAGCCAACGAGAGCGTACAGGTCGCAGTGGTGGGTAGTATATGGGGCTTTGGTGACATATGGGGCTTTGGTGTTTGATGTGAGTCTGGAAGGAGAGTTTACAGTCTAACCAAACACCTAGGTATTTGTAGTTGTCCACATATTCTAAGTCAGAACTCTGGAGCGGGATTGTTTTGGAGGTGGAGGGTCCGTCATGGTCTGGGGCAGTGTGTCACAGCATCATCGGACTGAGCTTGTTGTCAATGCAGGCAATCTCAACGCTGTGCATTACAGGGAAGACATCCTCCTCCCTCATGTGGTACCCTTCCTGCAGGCTCATCCAGACATGACCCTCCAGCATGACAATGCCACCAGCCATACTGCTCGTTCTGTGCGTGATTTCCAAGACAGGAATGTCAGTGTTCTGTCATGGCCAGTGAAGAACACAGATCTCAATCCCAGTGAGCATGTCTGGGACCTGTTGGATCGGAGGATGAGCACTAGGGCCATTTCCCCCAGAAATGTCCAGGAACTTGCAGGTGCCTTGGTGGAAGAGAGGGGTAACATCTCACAGTAAGAACTGGCAAATCTGGTGCAGTCCATGAGGAGGAGATGCACTGCAGTACTTAATGCAGCTGGTGGCCACATCAGATACTGACTGTTACTTTTGATTTTGACACCCCCTTTTGTTCAGGGACACATTATTCTATTTCTGTTAGTCACATGTCAGTGGAACTTGTTCAGTTTATGTCGTTGAATCTTGTTACGTTCATACAAATATTTACACATGTTAAGTTTGCTGAAAATAAACGCAGTTGACAGAGAGAGGACGTTTCTTTTTTTGCTGAGTTTAGTTCACTACTACCCAACCCTGGTTTTCAGCCTGTGCTTACTGGCAGTGAGTCGGCCTGCTCAGTCCACACATAACACAAAACAGATGTAGAAAGTGGAGCAGCCAAGATGTTGCTATGATTATGTGTGGGGGCAACTTGAGACACAAATGAGTTTGTTTCTTTTCTCTGTTTTGTATTTCACTTTCACAGTGTAATTTTACACTGTGAAATACTGTTTTTCAAACACTGCCTTTAAGCAATTAAAGAGCCCAGAGTAAATATGCTTCAATGCAACGGTTGGTTGCACAACTGTGGGGCAAAACAGCCAGGGTTGGATAGATTGTTGATAACTTGTAAACTATATTTGGTCTCCAATATTTATTGAAAACAAATAGTTGCACAATGAACACTTGTCTCTCAAATACATTGTTACAATTGTTGGTTAGCAAGTTCTCTTGCAAATATTTTCAATATTAGCATAGATGCGACATCAGTCAAAAGAACTCAAAACAAGACATGCTATCAAGAACGAGCCACTTACAATTCCACATGGCGGTTTGTTGTCATTGTTGCTAGCTATCTGACCATCCAGAATCATAACAACATACGGCGTTCTACCCCTTTGAAGCGTGCACATCGTGTTCGTGATGTTGTCAGCTAACCCGTCTATAGTGTAATACACTATTATGTTTGTTTTTAAGGTGCTAGACAGTGAGAATGTAGGCTTGAATGTAGGCCTAATAGATTTGTTAGAAACGTTTAACAGATGGTTTTGGGAAGAGCACCACCCTTACAAATCCCAATTTATGCTCTGGCATGCATACTGCACAGTAGAACTATAGACACTATTATAAACTGGGTGGTCGAGCCCTGAATGCTAATTGGCTGACAGCTGTGATATATCAGTCCATATACCACTGCTCTAATGACATTGGTAACCAGTTTATAATAGCAATAATGCACCTCAGGTGTTTGTGGTAAATGGCCAATACACTGTAACTTGGCTAAGGGCTGTATCCAGTTGCGTCGTGACTAAGAACAGCCCTTAGCCGTGGTATATTGCCCATAGTGGCAAAAGAGCCTAATATTGCTCTCATGGAATGGATGTCATTTCTTGATAGAAGGATACAGATCTATCATAGAAATCAAGGGCTATTTGCAAGTGAAAACAAAAAAAGGTCATGAGACATTTTGCCCAGTTGTTTAAATTTCTTTTGGTGGACACATTATGCCTATTCCCTTATACTTCCGAGTAGTGCAGCGGTCTAAAGCACTGCATCTCAGTGCAAGAGGCATCACTACAGTCCCTGGTTTGAATCCAGGCTGTATCACATCCAGCTGTGATTGAGAGTCCCATAGGGCAGAGCGCATTTGGCCCAGGTTTGACCGTTGTAAATAAGAATTTGTTCTTAACTGACGTGCCCAGTTAAATAAAGGCTACATTTAGAAACGTTAACATGAGGGTGTGAATCGTGGTAAGAGCACTAAAGTTTACTACCTATGTCCTACAGAACGACTTTGCTGCGAAAATGACATCAGCTTCTCAAGAGGGGGCAGGCTTCCTGCGTCGGGGGAGGATCTGTGGAGGGCCTTTCCAAGCTAACCCCGTCCTCGCTTCCCGCAGCAGACATACTGTACACACACAAATTGGTTTGTAGCCTACATTCACCCGGGTCTTCTGCTTGCTTTTGTGAGAAAAAGGACCGTGCCACCGTTTTTAACCGCATGACATGATGAAAGATTACCGCGGTGTGGGCTTCGTAACAATGTTGCCGTTGTAGCAATACAGACGGACGACACCAATGGTTTATCTAACGGTAGCTCAGTGTGAGGGGCGCATAATCAAGCTGGGTTCCCCTGATGTGATGTTCGATGCCAGCACCTGGAGGATTCGCAACATCTGGGACGGCGTGAAACTAGAGGTCGCCGGGAATGTGAGCCCCGTTGTCCTGCATAGCTTCACCCAATTGGACCCCGACCTTCCGCTGTTGGAGGTAAGGAAATCACCAGAAATGTGTTCACTGCGCGCTGGGCGCACTGTACATTTGTGTGGTTCATTCATGCGTCTGGTGACGGGTCTGCTGTCGAATCTGCGACATCTGATCGATAAGCAAGAATGGCCTATGGTTTTTAGAGGAGAAACGGTATGTTCTGTTGTGTTTTGTTGTTTCTTTCTGCCTTAGTGTCAATGAACCAGTTACTCAAGTTCAATACATTTAAGTGCAGATGTCCTTTTGATATTCCGCAACATTGTTTTAGTAGCCCACTTGTTTTCTGAAATGTTTCAACGCACGTTGTGAAATATACATGCTTTATTGATGAAGAATAAACATGAAACCAGTTTCATAATATAGGCAGTTTTTATTATTTTATTTTACTTTATAACTTTTGCAGGGAGTCAACAATGAGACACAGGTCTCTTTTGCAAGTGAACCCTGCAAACAACTTGCTGTACAAGTCATGTGATGAAACTACAATAGTCCATAATGTATAGACACTCAACTATAACTGTTATAATCTCTGCAAATTACCCAACATTACTTAAAAAATGCTGTGATTAATAAATTGCATTAATCAGTCATATTAATCACCCATGATTGGAGGACAAGGTGGCATGCGTTTTTTTTTTTTAAAATTTTTTTTAACCTTTTTTTACCTTTATTGAACTAGGCAAGTCAGTTAAGAACAAAATCTTATTTTCATCATCAATTTGATTTGAATAAAACAATTATTTTTATATGGAACAAACACCAGTCACTAGTTATTTTCCCATCCAAATGGCACGAGGCAGCTTTTAAAACTGCCAGTGAACCAGTAGAAGTCATTGATTCAATTGGATTCCAATGGGTCACCGTGTTAATTGCTGTCCAAGCAGTGTGTGTTCTACTTACCAAATAACACACTACCTCATTGGAGATTCCATAGGTTATAGGCTATGTTATAAGGTCTCTTTGGTCCTGAGATTCTGTGTTTCTGTTTGTGAAGGTGACAAGGGTTTATTCTGTCTCGTCTAGTACAGCTAGTAGACACAAGCTTTTTTTTTCAGGTTGGCTTTTACATTTTACGCTCTCGTTGGCTGCCCCCGCTTCATACTCGTCGCCAAACCCACTGGCTACAGGTTATGTACAAGTCTCTGCTAGGTAAAGCCCCGCCCAATCTCAGCTCGCTGGTCACCATAGCAGCACCCACTCGTAGCACACGCTCCAGCAGGTATATCTCACTGTTCACCCCCAAAGCCAATTCCTCCTTTGGTCGACTTTCCTTCCAGTTCTCTGCTGCCACTGACTGGAACGAATTGCAAAAATCACTGAAGCTGGAGATTCCCATCTCCCTCACTAGCTTTAAGAACCAGCTGTCAGAGCAGCTCACAGATCACGGCACCTGTTCATAGCCCATCTGAATACAGCCCATCTATCTACCTCATTCCCATACTGTATTTATATATTTTCAGTATCTCTACTTGCACATCCATCTTTTGTACATCTACCATTCCAGTGTTTAATTGCCATATTGTAATTACTTCGCCACCATGGCCTATTTATTGCCTCAACTCCCTTATTTGACCTTATTTGCACTCACTGTATATAGACTTTGTTTTCTTTTTTTTCTACTGTATATTTTGTTCATTCCATGTGTAACTGTGTTGTTGTATGTGTCGAACTGCTATGCTTTATCTTGGCCAGTTCGCAGTTGCAAATGAGAACTTGTTCTCAACTAGCCTACCTGGTTAAATAAAGGTGAAATATTTTTTTTTAAAAATAGTACACACCACAGTATACTATGGTAAACTATAGTATGTACTATAGTACACTATGGTACAATGTCTTATGGGACAGTCTTTTACAATTTAGTACAAAATTCTATAGTAAGTGCTTTTAAAGTTTTTCTCAATCGTGTACAACAATTTTTTGGACAATGTTGTTGATTTACAAAATAGATTCCACAAGACAAAGAAGTATATGAAATACATTCATCAAAAATATATTATACTGTCAAAATTGAAAATACGTTCATCAAAAGAACACGACTGCCTGCAAAAAGATTAACACAACCATTCTCTCTTGAGGCCAAGCAGACAAAACAGAAAGTAAGTCTGTGTTTAAAAAATCCAAGTAGATTAACACATTTTCTTTGGAGTCAATAAATCATTGCGATCAACATTGGAATTACTTTTTAATGTTTTGAAAAAGGTTGTCTAAGATATGCAGAGTACTAAGGCAAGAAAGTAATCAGGAGTTCTGTAAATGGATTTGAGCATTTGATCATTGCTGTTCTGCTATAGATACTGTATATTTCAGTACAAATCTGAAAATTGCTTGTACGTGATTGAGAAAAGCTGTAATAACTGAAAGGTGCTATGGTGTCTAGTGTATTCTACAGTATACTACAACATTCTCTAGTAAGTATTACACAATTGAGGGATACTACAGTGTGTAGTAAAACATTCTACGGTATACTACAACATTCTAAAGTAAGCCCTACATGATCAAGGAATACCCCAGCAAACAAGGGACGTCCTGATGACATTCGGTGACGTTCCCATTAGGTCCCTTAGCACTTTGACATGTACCAACAAATGGGTGTGATCATTCTACACTGGTCGCTGCAGTGTACGCTCAAACCGGTGTGATTAGAATGATTTTTTGGAGCGTCTAGTTTCGATTGACAGTCAGTCTTTGAGATTGCCGCACAATTTTTTTTCACAGAAACAACAAAGTACTGATTAAAGGGTCTGAATATTTATGTAAATGTGATTTCAGTTTTCTATTTTTTATAAATTTGCAAACATTTCTAAAAACCTGTTTTTGCTTTGTCATTATGGGTCATTGTGTTTAGATTGATGAGGAAAAAAACTGTAATCAATTTTAAGACTGTAACGTAGTAAAATGGGGAAAAAGTCAAGGGGTCTGAATATTTTCCAAATGCACTGTATATACTGAACAAAAATATAAACGCGACATGCAACAATTACAAAGATTGAGGAAATCAGTCAATTTAAATAAATAAATTAGGCCCTAATCTATGGATTTCACATAACTGTGAATACAGATATACATCTGTTGGTCACAGATTGTAACGGCCGTTGGTGGAAGAAGGTGAGGACCAAAGCGCAGCGTGGTATGTGTTCGTCATTCATTAAATAGAACTGAACACTAAATACACAGTAACAAAAAGAACAACCGAAACAGCTCCGTCAGGTGTAAAACACAAAACAGAAAGCAACTAGCCACAAAACCCATGTGAGCTACCTAAGTATGGTCCTCAATCAGAGACAACGATAGACAGCTGTCCCTGATTGAGAACCATACCTGGCCAAAAACAAAGAAATACAAAAACATAGAAAAAGGAACATAGAATGCCCACCCTAGTCACACCCGGGCCTAACCAAAATAGAGAATAAAAGCCTCTCTATGGCCAGGGCGTGACACAGATACCTTAAAAAAAAAGGCATCAATAATCCTCGGGATCTTGTCACGGTATTTCTGTGCATTCAAATTGCCATCCATAAAATGCAATTGTGTTCGTTGTCCTTAGCTTATGCCCGTACAATAACCCCACCACCACCATGGGGCACTCGGTTCACAACATTGACATCAGCAAACTGCTTGCCCACACAACACAATACACATGGTCTGCGTTGTGAGGTTTGTTTGGATGCACTGCCAATTTCTCAAAAATTACATTGGAGGCGGCTTATGGTAGAAAAATGAGCAACAGCTCTAGTGGACATTCCTGCAGTCAGCATGCCAATTGTACGCTCCCTCAAAACTTGAGACATCTGTGGCATTGTGTTGTGTGACAAAACTGTACATTTTAGAGTGGCCTTTTATTGTCCCCAGCACATGGTGCATGAGTGTAATGATCAAGCTTTTTAGTCAGCTTTTTGGTAGGCCACACCTGTCAGGTGGATGGATTATCTTGGCAAAGGAGAAATACTCACTAACAGGGATGTAAACAAATTTGAGCATATGGAACATTTCTGGGATCTTTTATTTCAGCTCATGAAACATGGGACCAACACTTTACATGTTGCATTCATATTTTTGTTCTGTGTATATATTTCCTGAGCTTTCTTATATCTCCTAGATATAGAACAGACACTTCAAAACCTTACTCCTTATCATTTATTTTTTGACTGTCTATTTTGCCATTTATGGATTTGTTATTCATTGTGTTTCTATGGGCTATAATAGTGAAGGCCAAATTAAATATTTTTTGGAGATACCTAAAGGGGTCCTAAAGTTCTAAATCAAATAGATAAATGATCCATGGCATGACCTTCTTAAAACAATTCTTTGAACCAACCGTACACTAAAGACCTTTGTGAGTGGTGTGTGACTGCGAAGCGTTTCAACCATCCATGAATCTTTGAATCTTCTCCATCGTGTAGTTCTGGAGGGAGGAGAAGCGTTGGCTTACTAACTCAGAACTGCTGCTTGTCCTTTGTGGAAATAAGGGCCTCAGCTGCATTTCACATCTGCTGTTTCATTAAGCAACTCTGCTTTCTCTCACCCATACTGTACTGTACAAAAGCAGAGGAGGCTTGAGCGAGAGCAACTGGTGTCCATTTCTACCCAGGCACATAGATATAGTGTGCAGGCATAAGGAAACAGGTTGTATTGTGGTAATTGACACACTATCCAAATCTTATGGCCATAAATCACTAGCAAAACTTGGTCAAAGAGGAGAATTTAAAGCAACTTGTGCTGACTATGCTCTGCAATTAGTATGCGCATTGCGAAGACCTTAATGATAGGGACAAGCCTAGTAGGGGCTGAGTTCAATTGTAACTTGTGTACAGTATTTATTCATTAGTAATTATGCAGTAGTGAGCAGTAGATATGAACATAAAGTTCCATGGTCAGATACACTCAGAGAATGGTTTTGAGGACTCTAAATTTGACATGGACTCCCCTAACAAACCTTTCAGAATTGCTCAAGAATACGACAGGTGTGTTTGTGCTGCGGCTGTTGTAAACAAAGATACTAAATACACATTGCTAATGAAGATTGTATTGGATTTGATTGTAGTTTCCACTATAAAATAATAATAGTATAATATTATTATTACAGATCACAGAGATCTTCATGGTAGAACTACATTTTCCACCTTGGCTAGTGGAACATATGCCATGGTCTCAGCCAGCTGACACATTCTTTCAATGGCCAACTTTCCCTCTAATAAACGGAAATAGACCCAATCGAGACGGAAAAATAATTGACAAGCCAGTCACTCTACTTTAGCTATATATATTTTAAACCTACTTTTCTGCAAGAGAGAGGCCTAGACAAAAGTACAGTTGAAGTCGGAAGTTTACATACACTTAGGTTGGAGTCATTAAAACTCATTTTTCAACCATCCACAAATTTCTTGTTAACAAACTCTAGTTTTGGCAAGTCGGTTAGGATATCTACTTTGTGCAAGACACAAGTAATTTTTCCAACAATTGTTTACAGACAGATTATTTCACTTATAATTCACTGTATCACAATTCCAGTGGGTCAGAAGTTTACATACACTAAGTTGACTGCGCCTTTAAACAGCTTGGAAAATTCCAGAAAATGATGTCATGGCTTTAGAAGCTTCAGATAGGCTAATTGACATCATTTGAGTCAATTGGAGGTGTACCTGTGGATGTGTTTCAAGGCTTACCTTCAAAACTCAGTGCTTCTTTACTTGACATCATGGGAAAATCAAAATAAATCAGGCAAGTCCTCAGAAAAAGAATTGTAAACCTCCACAAGTCTGGTTTGGCCTTGGGAGCAATTTCCAAATGCCCAAAGGTACCACGTTCATTTGTATAAACAATCATATGCAAGTATAAACATCTGTCTCCTGGCGATGAACGTACTTTGGTGCGAAAAGTGAAAATCAATCCCAGAACAACAGCAAAGGACCTTGTGAAGATGCTGGAGGAAACAGGTACAAAAGTATCAATATCCAGAGTAAAAAGAGTCCTATATCAACATAACCTGAAAGGCCACTCAGCAAAGAAGAAGCCATGGCTCCAAAACCGCCATAAAAAGCCAGACTACGGTTTGCAACTGCACATGGGGACAAATCGTACTTTTTGGAGAAATGTCCTTTGGCCTGATGAAACAAAAATAGAACTGTTTGGCCATAATGACCATCTTTATGTTTGGAGGAAAAAGGGGAAGGCTTGCAAGCCGAAGAACACCATCCCAACCGTGAAGCATGGGGGTGGTAGCATCATGTTGTGGGGGTGCTTTGCTGCAGGAGGGACTGGTGCACTTCACAAAATAGATGGTATCATGGGGCAGGAAAATTATGTAGATATATTGACGCAACATCTCAAGACGTCAGTCGAGAAGTTATAGCTTGGTCGCAAATGGGTCTTCCAAATGGACAATGACCCCAAGCATACTTCCAAAGTTGTGGCAAGGACACAAGGACAACAAAGTCAAGGTATTGGAGTGGCCATCACAAAGCCCTGACCTCAATCCTATAGAAAATGTGCAGAACTGAAAAAGCGTGTGCGAGCATGGAGGCCTACATTTCACATTCTTAAAATAAAGTGGTGATCTGAACTGACCTAAGACAGGGAATTTTTACTTGGATTATATGTCAGGAATTGTGAAAATTTGAGTTTAAATGTATTTGGCTAAGGTGTATGTTAACTTCCGACTCCAACTGTACATTGTTTGCCTCTGCCTATCAAGTACATTTTACTAGTGCTAGAAAAGAAAGTGTTAACGAACATCCAGTGTTGGACGAACAACAACATGCATGTCTGTCAGGTGCTGTTATAGGGCTCAATTTCCATTCAACACCAGTCAGTTGAAAACAGAAATCCAATTTGTCAGTTGAAGATGGTCCATTTTGCTGTGAGGATTGGCGAGTGAAATGGCAATGAAATTGAATTGACTCCAACTCAACTTCCAACAGACTTATCCAACCTGACACCAAGGTGGAAACATCTGACA
Source organism: Oncorhynchus tshawytscha (assembly GCF_018296145.1). Classification (NCBI taxonomy): domain Eukaryota; kingdom Metazoa; phylum Chordata; class Actinopteri; order Salmoniformes; family Salmonidae; genus Oncorhynchus; species Oncorhynchus tshawytscha. Next base: position 2,396,178 of record NC_056461.1, read on the forward strand.
ACTCAACTTCCAACAGACTTATCCAACCTGACACCAAGGTGGAAACATCTGACAACTCAACTTCCAACAGACTTATCCAACCTGACACCAAGGTGGAAACATCTGACAACTCAACTTCCAACAGACTTATCCAACCTGACACCAAGGTGGAAACATCTGACCAACACACAGAACAACACACTCCCTTTGTGAATCTCGGGACAAGCTTGGGTCAACAATAGCTATTTAAAGCCCATCCAGTAAAGAGGGATTTGCAGAAAACCCTATTTAGCCAGGTTCTGAAGCATGGAAATCTGCTCTGATCAGGTGGATCCATACTTTGAAGGCTGCTTCCCGTTTTTCTCCAGCAGCATCATAGAAGATTATCGGCCAATTTGTTTTAGAAGGCTGTGGGAAGGAGGGGGATTGAACTTCTCTTGCATTAGGCCCTTTGGCCAAAACAAGGGAGCGATTGAGCTCCCCTGCGGATTATCAGATAGTTAAAGATGCATGTTGCCAGAATTTGACAAGATACCTCTTGATGGCCATGGTCCTGTTACTCATTAATCAGTGGAGGCTACTCAGATGAATAAGACGAGGACCATCCTCCTCAGTGTTTATCAGAAAAAGAAATTGTAAAACATTTGGAAAGTTATCCTTTTTAGGTAAAACTATACTAAATACAATCACATGTCACCAAATACAGTGGGGCAAAAAAGTATTTAGTCAGCCACCAATTGTGCAAGTTCTCCCACTTAAAAAGATGAGAGACACCTGTAATTTTCATCATAGGTACACTTCAACTATGATAGACAAAATTAGAAAAAAAATCAAAAAAAATCACATTGTAGGATTTTTAATGAATTTATTTGCAAATTATGGTGGAAAATAAGTATTTGGTCACCTACAAACAAGCAAGATTTCTGGCTCTCACAGACCTGTAAGTTCTTCTTTAAGAGGCTCCTCTGTCCTCCACTCGTTACCTGTATTAATGGCACCTGTTTGAACTTGTTATCAGTATAAAAGACACCTGTCCACAACCTCAAACAGTCACACTCCAAACTCCACTATGGCCAAGACCAAAGAGCTGTCAAAGGACACCAGAAACACAATTGTAGACCTGCACCAGGCTGGGAAGACTGAATCTGCAATAGGTAAGCAGCTTGGTTTGAAGAAATCAACTGTGGGAGCAATTATTAGGAAATGGAAGACATACAAGACCACTGATAGTCTCCCTCGATCTGGGGCTCCACGCAAGATCTCACCCCGTGGGGTCAAAATGATCACAAGAACGGTGAGCAAAAATCCACACGGGGGGACCTAGTGAATGACCTGCAGAGAGCTGGGACCAAAGTAACAAAGCCTACCAACAGTAACACACTACGCCGCCAGGGACTCAAATCCTGCAGTGCCAGACGTGTCCCCCTGCTTAAGCCAGTACATGTCCAGGCCCGTCTGAAGTTTGCTAGAGAGCATTAGGATGATCCAGAAGAAGATTGGGAGAATATCATATGGTCAGATGAAACCAAAATATAACTTTTTGGTACAAACTCAACTCGTCGTGTTTGGAGGACAAAGAATGCTGAGTTGCATCCAAAGAACACCATACCTACTGTGAAGCATGGGGGTGGAAACATCATGCTTTGGGGCTGTTTTTCTGCAAAGGGACCTGGATGACTGATCCGTGTAAAGGAAAGAATGAATGGGGCCATGTATCGTGAGATTTTGAGTGAAAACCTCCTTCCATCAGCAAGGGCATTGAAGATGAAACGTGGCTGGGTCTTTCAGCATGACAATGATCCCAAACAAACCGCCCGGGCAACGAAGGAGTGGCTTCGTAAGAAGCATTTCAAGGTCCTGGAGTGGCCTAGCCAGTCTCCAGATCTCAACCCCATAGAAATCTTTGGAGGGAGTTGAAACTCCATGTTGCCCAGCAACAGCCTCAAAACATCACTGCTCTAGAGGAGATCTGCATGGAGGAATGGGCCAAAATACCAGCAACAGTGTGTGAAAACCTTGTGAAGACTTACAGAAAACGTTTGACCTCTGTCAATGCCAACAAAGGGTATATAACAAAGTATTGAGATAAACTTTTGATATTGACCAAATACTTATTTTCCACCATAATTTGCAAATAAATTCCTTAAAAATCCTACAATGTGATTTTCTGGATTTTTTGTTCTCATTTTGTCTGTCATAGTTGAAGTGTAGTAGTGGTGAGTAGTTGACTCAAAGAGAATGCCAATAGTAAAACAATTTTTAACAAATTAATTTCTTCCAAATGAAGGAGAGGCAAGAGATACAGTGCCTTGCGAAAGTATTCGGCCCCCTTGAACTTTGCGACCTTTTGCCACATTTCAGGCTTCAAACATAAAGATATAAAACTGTATTTTTTTGTGAAGAATCAACAACAAGTGGGACACAATCATGAAGTGAAACGATATTTATTGGATATTTCAAACTTTTTTAACAAATCAAAAACTGAAAAATTGGGCGTGCAAAATTATTCAGCCCCCTTAAGTTAATACTTTGTAGCGCCACCTTTTGCTGCGATTACAGCTGTAAGTCGCTTGGGGTATGTCTCTATCAGTTTTGCACATCGAGAGACTGAAATTCTTTCCCATTCCTCCTTGCAAAACAGCTTGAGCTCAGTGAGGTTGGATGGAGAGCATTTGGGAACAGCAGTTTTCAGTTCTTTCCACAGATTCTCGATTGGATTCAGGTCTGGACTTTGACTTGGCCATTCTAACACCTGGATATGTTTATTTTTGAACCATTCTATTGTAGATGTTGCTTTATGTTTTGGATCATTGTCTTGTTGGAAGACAAATCTCCGTCAAGAAATTTGGAACCACTAAGACTCTTCCTAAAGCTGTCCACCCGGCCAAACTGAGCAATGGGAGGAGAAGGGCCTTGGTCAGGGTGGTGACCAAGAACCCGATGGTCGCTCTGGCAGAGCACCAGAGTTCCTCTGTGGAGATGAGAGACCCTTCCAGAAGGACAACCATCTCTGCAGCACTCCACCACTCCTCAGTAACAGGCACATGGCAGCCCACTTGGAGTTTGCCAAAAGGCACCTTAAGGACTCTGAGATCATGAGTAACAAGATTCTCTGGTCTGATAAAACCAAGATTGATTTCTTTGGCCTGAATGCCAAGCGTCACGTCTGGAGGAAACCCGGTACCATCCCTACGGTGAAGCACGGTGGTGGCAGCATCATGCTGTGGGGATGTTTTTCAGTGGCAGGGACTGGGAGACTAGTCAGGATCGATGCAAAGATGAACAGAGTAAAATGCAGAGATATCCTTGATTAAAACCTGCTCCAGAGCGCCCAGAACATCAGACTGGGGGGCGAAGATTCACCTTCCAACAGGACAACGACCCAAAGCACACAGCCAAAACAACGCAGGAGTGGCTTCAGGACAAGTCTCTGAATGTCTTTGAGTGGCCCAGCTAGAGCTCGGTCTTGAACCTGATCGAACAACTCTGGAGAGACCTGAAAATAGCTGTGAAGCAACGCTCCCCATCCAACCTGACAGAGCTTGAGAGGATCTGCAGAGAAGAATGTGAGAAACTCCCCAAATACATGTGTGCCAAGCTTGTTGCGTCATACCCAAGAAGACTCAAGGCTGTAATCGCTGCCAAAGGTGCTTCAACAAAGTACTGAGTAAAGGGTCTGAATACTTATGGAAATGTGATGTTTCAGTTGTTTTATTTTAAATACATTTGGAAAAATTGCACGTTTTTCCTTTGTCATTATGGGGTATTGTGATGACATTATGGGGTATTGTGATGTCATTATGGGGTATTGTGATGTCATTATGGGGTATTGTGTGTAGATTGATGAGGGAAAAAAACAATTGAATCAGTTTTAGAATTAGGCTGTAACGTAACAACAACAAAAGTCAAGAGGTCTGTATACTTTCCGAATGCTCTTTACATATTCATATACATTCACTGGATGCCACAAGACGATCGAACAAGCTTTTGTCTCATGGTTCCAGTTGATCACAGCACGGAGTGGCACATTTTCCCCAAAAAGCTCAGTTTTGTGAATCTACGTGGATATCGCCAATGCTGCTCACGAGCCTAGAGAGTGGCGGTACTGTCTCCGTCTAATCCTCACACTTAATCCTGTCGGTTAGGCCAATCGGTCTTCTCACTCCAGGGCTCTCTCCGCATACACACACCCTTGCAAACCAACTCCATCAGTGACCATTAAGAGAGCCAGGTTCTTCTGGGTGGCTTTTTGATGTTAGTATTTTATTACATTTTTTTGGTCATGCGAATTGACTGTGAGCTTGAGGCCAGAATTGCAGGCAGTTTATCTAATTTCTGTAAAATAGAGCAGACATTTTCAAAGATTTTTTTTCCCTTAACGCATGCCTGTTTTATGTTTCGTTTGGTCCCCTAAAATGTGTAAAATGTTACATTATGGCATTTCTGTCATATTTAATGTCTCCCTACACCCACTTTATAGACCCTACTCTGCCTTTTCACTGGATGTATCAATCCATTCTGTGACCTTTGACCTGCAGTGAAAATGAAGGACCTCCTGTTCCTTCCTACCAAATGCAACACAAACACACTCTCTCTCTCTATGCCTATCCTGAGGCCATAGAAGCAGATGGTGTTTAAATTCGGACCAACCTGTTCCCCTGGAGACGAATTGATCCTCGACTCTGTATCCAGTGTCTCCTGGAAACTCAATACCTGGCTTCTCCCATCTGATAGTGTGTGGGGGGTTGTGTAATGGTTGGATATCGAGCTGGTCTGGGTTTGAAAGAGGCTTCCCCAAAATCCTGTAAACACACTTTCTCCATGAGCCAGTTTCGTTCTTACAACATTCACCTTCTATCTCTGTTCTTTCTCTTCTTTCCTCTCTTCCCCATCTCCCTCCCTCTCTCTGCCCTTCCTTTAGCTTTCCACTACGAAATTACGTTAAACGCTTCCAGTGAAGGCTATCATATATATTCCACTTGTTTGCAGTTGATGATGTTATGCATCCAGCACTACCTCTTAATGCATCCAGCACTACCTCTTAATGCATCCAGCACTACCTCTTAATGCATCCAGCACTACCTCTTAATGCATCCAGCACTACCTCTTAATGCATCCAGCACTACCTCTTAATGCATCCAGCACTACCTCTTAATGCATCCAGCACTACCTCTTAATGCATCCAGCACTACCTCTTAATGCATCCAGCACTACCTCTTAATACATCCAGCACTACCTCTTAATGTATCCAGCACTACCTCTTAATGCATCCAGCACTACCTCTTAATGCATCCAGCACAACCTCTTAATGTAACCAGCACTACCTCTTAATGCATCCAGCACTACCTCTTAATACATCCAGCACTACCTCTTAATGTATCCAGCACTACCTCTTAATGCATCCAGCACTACCTCTTAATGCATCCAGCACTACCTCTTAATGCATCCAGCACTACCTCTTAATGCATCCAGCACTACCTCTTAATGCATCCAGCACTACCTCTTAATGCATCCAGCACTACCTCTTAATGCATCCAGCACTACCTCTTAATGCATCCAGCACTACCTCTTAATGCATCCAGCACTACCTCTTAATGCATCCAGCACTACCTCTTAATGCATCCAGCACTACCTCTTAATGCATCCAGCACTACCTCTTAATGCATCCAGCACTACCTCTTAATGTATCCAGCACTACCTCTTAATGCATCCAGCACTACCTCTTAATGCATCCAGCACTACCTCTTAATGCATCCAGCACAACCTCTTAATGTAACCAGCACTACCTCTTAATGCATCCAGCACTACCTCTTAATACATCCAGCACTACCTCTTAATGTATCCAGCACTACCTCTTAATGCATCTAGCACTACCTCTTAATGCATCCAGCACTACCTCTTAATGCATCCAGCACTACCTCTTAATGTATCCAGCACTACCTCTTAATGCATCCAGCACTACCTCTTAATGCATCCAGCACTACCTCTTAATACATCCAGCACTACCTCTTAATGTATCCAGCACTACCTCTTAATGCATCCAGCACTACCTCTTAATGCATCCAGCACTACCTCTTAATGCATCCAGCACAACCTCTTAATGTAACCAGCACTACCTCTTAATGCATCCAGCACTACCTCTTAATACATCCAGCACTACCTCTTAATGCATCCAGCACTACCTCTTAATGCATCCAGCACTACCTCTTAATGTAACCAGCACTACCTCTTAATGCATCCAGCACTACCTCTTAATACATCCAGCACTACCTCTTAATGTAACCAACACTACCTCTTAATACATCCAGCACTACCTCTTAATGCATCCAGCACTACCTCTTAATCAAGCACTACCTCTTAATGTAACCAGCACTACCTCTTAATGCATCCAGCACTACCTCTTAATCAAGCACTACCTCTTAATGCATCCAGCACTACCTCTTAATACATCCAGCACTACCTCTTAATGCATCCAGCACTACCTCTTAATACATCCAGCACTACCTCTTAATGCATCCAGCACTACCTCTTAATCAAGCACTACCTCTTAATGCATCCAGCACTACCTCTTAATACATCCAGCACTACCTCTTAATGTATCCAGCACTACCTCTTAATACATCCAGCACTACCTCTTAATGCATCCAGCACTACCTCTTAATGCATCCAGCACTACCTCTTAATGCATCCAGCACTACCTCTTAATACATCCAGCACTACCTCTTAATTCATCCAGCACAACCTCTTAATGTATCCAGCACTACCGCTTAATGCATCCAGCACTACCTCTTAATCAAGCACTACCTCTTAATGCATCCAGCACTACCTCTTAATCAAGCACTACCTCTTAATGCATCCAGCACTACCTTTTAATGTATCCAGCACTACCTCGTAATGCATCCAGCACTACCTCTTAATCAAGCACTACCTCTTAATGCATCCAGCACTACCTCTTAATGCATCCAGCACTACCTCTTAATGCATCCAGCACTACCTCTTAATGCATCCAGCACTACCTCTTAATGCATCCAGCACTACCTCTTAATGCATCCAGCACTACCTCTTAATGCATCCAGCACTACCTCTTAATGCATCCAGCACTACCTCTTAATACATCCAGCACTACCTCTTAATGCATCCAGCACTACCTCTTAATGCATCCAGCACTACCTCTTAATGCATCCAGCACTACCTCTTAATGTAACCAGCACTACCTCTTAATGTATCCAGCACTACCTCTTAATGCATCCAGCACTACCTCTTAATCAAGCACTACCTCTTAATGCATCCAGCACTACCTCTTAATATATCCAGCACTACCTCTTAATCAAGCACTACCTCTTAATGCATCCAGCACTACCTCTTAATGCATCCAGCACTACCTCTTAATCAAGCACTACCTCTTAATGCATCCAGCACTACCTCTTAATGCATCCAGCACTACCTCTTAATCAAGCACTACCTCTTAATGCATCCAGCACTACCTCTTAATGCATCCAGCACTACCTCTTAATGCATCCAGCACTACCTCTTAATGCATCCAGCACTACCTCTTAATACATCCAGCACTACCTCTTAATGCATCCAGCACTACCTCCTAATGCATCCAGCACTACCTCTTAATGCATCCAGCACTACCTCTTAATGCATCCAGCACTACCTCTTAATACTTCCAGCACTACCTCTTAATGCATCCAGCACTACCTCTTAATGCATCCAGCACTACCTCTTAATGCATCCAGCACTACCTCTTAATGTAACCAGCACTACCTCTTAATGCATCCAGCACTACCTCTTAATGCATCCAGCACTACCTCTTAATGCATCCAGCACTACCTCTTAATATATCCAGCACTACCTCTTAATGCATCCAGCACTACCTCTTAATACATCCAGCACTACCTCTTAATGCATCCAGCACTACCTCCTAATGCATCCAGCACTACCTCTTAATGCATCCAGCACTACCTCTTAATGTAACCAGCACTACCTCTTAATGCATCCAGCACTACCTCTTAATGCATCCAGCACTACCTCTTAATGCATCCAGCACTACCTCTTAATGCATCCAGCACTACCTCTTAATGCATCCAGCACTACCTCTTAATGCATCCAGCACTACCTCTTAATACATCCAGCACTACCTCTTAATGCATCCAGCACTACCTCTTAATACATCCAGCACTACCTCTTAATGCATCCAGCACTACCTCTTAATGCATCCAGCACTACCTCTTAATGCATCCAGCACTACCTCTTAATGCATCCAGCACTACCTCTTAATGCATCCAGCACTACCTCTTAATGCATCCAGCACTACCTCTTAATACATCCAGCACTACCTCTTAATGCATCCAGCACTACCTCTTAATGCATCCAGCACTACCTCTTAATGCATCCAGCACTACCTCTTAATGCATCCAGCACTACCTCTTAATGCATCCAGCACTACCTCTTAATGTATCCAGCACTACCTCTTAATGCATCCAGCACTACCTCTTAATATATCCAGCACTACCTCTTAATCAAGCACTACCTCTTAATGCATCCAGCACTACCTCTTAATGCATCCAGCACTACCTCTTAATCAAGCACTACCTCTTAATGCATCCAGCACTACCTCTTAATGCATCCAGCACTACCTCTTAATCAAGCACTACCTCTTAATGCATCCAGCACTACCCAGCACTCTTAATGCATCCAGCACTACCTCTTAATGCATCCAGCACTACCTCTTAATGCATCCAGCACTACCTCTTAATATCCAGCACTACCTCTTAATGCATCCAGCACTACCTCCTAATGCATCCAGCACTACCTCTTAATGCATCCAGCACTACCTCTTAATGCATCCAGCACTACCTCTTAATACTTCCAGCACTACCTCTTAATGCATCCAGCACTACCTCTTAATGCATCCAGCACTACCTCTTAATGCATCCAGCACTACCTCTTAATGTAACCAGCACTACCTCTTAATGCATCCAGCACTACCTCTTAATGCATCCAGCACTACCTCTTAATGCATCCAGCACTACCTCTTAATATATCCAGCACTACCTCTTAATGCATCCAGCACTACCTCTTAATACATCCAGCACTACCTCTTAATGCATCCAGCACTACCTCCTAATGCATCCAGCACTACCTCTTAATGCATCCAGCACTACCTCTTAATGTAACCAGCACTACCTCTTAATGCATCCAGCACTACCTCTTAATGCATCCAGCACTACCTCTTAATGCATCCAGCACTACCTCTTAATGCATCCAGCACTACCTCTTAATGCATCCAGCACTACCTCTTAATGCATCCAGCACTACCTCTTAATACATCCAGCACTACCTCTTAATGCATCCAGCACTACCTCTTAATACATCCAGCACTACCTCTTAATGCATCCAGCACTACCTCTTAATGCATCCAGCACTACCTCTTAATGCATCCAGCACTACCTCTTAATGCATCCAGCACTACCTCTTAATGCATCCAGCACTACCTCTTAATGCATCCAGCACTACCTCTTAATGCATCCAGCACTACCTCTTAATGCATCCAGCACTACCTCTTAATGCATCCAGCACTACCTCTTAATGCATCCAGCACTACCTCTTAATGCATCCAGCACTACCTCTTAATGCATCCAGCACTACCTCTTAATGCATCCAGCACTACCTCTTGTTTTCCTCTGGCCATAAACAGTACGGTCATCTTCTTCTAGGTCAAAGCTCTAAGAGAAACGCATTTACGCTATTAGACGCCAAAGAGTCCAGGTCGTTAACAGGCTCAGGGAATGCATTAGCCCAACTTAAAGGGATCATTTGGGATTTTGACAAGGGATACTTTTCACACTGCTTCGCCTGGTTGGCGAAGATTTCAGTGTGGAATCTATTTTCAACACACTTCCTAACTACATACAGTATGTATCTTACTATTTCATCAGGGAGTAACAATGATGAAGTGATGTCATCACTGAACTCACATTATGTTTGCTATGTAATGCAACTAAACAAATTATTTTGTATTCAAATTTCGCATTGGTTAAGTTCAGAGATATCATTCATACAAAGTAATTAGACTGGGTGTGTAAGTATGCTTCCAGGATAATATGGTAAAGTTGGTCTCATGTATAGGCCCTCGAACAATTAAGCGAAGCTAGTAAGGCTGATACTAAATTCATTTTTTTGAAGAAAAAGTTACCATATTGGGAGAGAGAGAGAGAGCGCGAGAGAGATGCTCACACACATACAGCTTATGCAGCTAGATTTTCTGTAAAACTGACACCATATAATACACATCATAGATTACTTCAGCTGGATAAAAGTATGTCTTTGGTAGTTGAAGAAGTCTACATATCGTGAAGTTTAGGGTTGGGAGAGAGAGATGCTCACACATACAGTTTATGCAGCTAGGTCTACTACTTGTCACGTTCTGACCTTAGTTCTTTTGTTATATCTTTGTTTTAGGTTGGTCAGGGCGTGAGTTGGGGTGGGTTGTCTATGTTCGTTTTTCTATGTTGTGTTTTGTGTTTGGCCTGGTATGGTTCTCAATCAGAGGCAGGTGTCGTTAGTTGTCTCCGATTGAGAATCATACTTAGGTAGCCTTTTCCCACCTGTGTTTCGTGGGTGATTGTTTTCTGACTTTGTGTATGTCACCAGACAGGACTGTTTCGTTTCGTGTCATTCTCTATGTTATTTTTGTTTTAGTGTTCTGTGTTTAATAAATTCATCATGAACACGTACCATGCTGCACATTGGTCCTCCGTTCCTTCATACTCCTCAGACGAGGACGACGAACTTTACACTACTGTGTATAAGATCAGCGTCAACTCACCATCAGTACGACCAAGAATATGTTTTTCGCGACGCGGATCCTGTGTTTGAGGACACAGGATCCGCTTTGAGGACAATACAGTGCCACTGACACGGCCTGCAACGAAAACATGCGGACTCTCCTTCACAGCAGCCGAGGTGAGTAAGACATTTAAACGTGTAAATCCTCGCAAGGCTGCAGGCCCAGACGGCATCCCCAGCCGCGCCCTCAGAGCATGCGCAGACCAGCTGGCCGGTGTGTTTACGGACATATTCAATCAATCCCTATACCAGTCTGCTGTTCCCACATGCTTCAAGAGGGCCACCATTGTTCCTGTTCCCAAGAAAGCTAAGGTAACTGAGCTAAACGACTACCGCCCCGTAGCACTCACTTCCGTCATCATGAAGTGCTTTGAGAGACTAGTCAAGGACCATATCACCTCCACCCTACCTGACACCCTAGACCCACTCCAACTACAGGGAGGAGGTGAGGGCCCTCGGAGTGTGGTGTCAGGAAAATAACCTCACACTCAACGTCAACAAAACTAAGGAGATGATTGTGGACTTCAGGAAACAGCAGAGGGAACACCCCCTCATCCACATCGATGGAACAGTAGTGGAGAGGGTAGCAAGTTTTAAGTTCCTCGGCATACACATCACAGACAAACTGAATTGGTCCACTCACACAGACAGCATCGTGAAGGAGGCTGAAGAAATTCGGCTTGTCACCAAAAGCACTCACAAACTTCTACAGATGCACAATCGAGAGCATCCTGGCGGGCTGTATCACCGCCTGGTACGGCAACTGCTCCGCCCACAACCGTAAGGCTCTCCAGAGGGTAGTGAGGTCTGCACAACGCATCACCGGGGGCAAACTACCTGCCCTCCAGGACAACTACACCACCCGATGTTACAGGAAGGCCATAAAGATCATCAAGGACATCAACCACCCGAGCCACTGCCTGTTCACCCCGCTATCATCCAGAAGGCGAGGTCAGTACAGGTGCATCAAAGCTGGGACCGAGAGACTGAAAAACAGCTTCTATCTCAAGGCCATCAGACTGTTAAACAGCCACCACTAACATTGAGTGGCTGCTGCCAACACACTGACACTGACACTGACTCAACTCCAGCCACTTTAATAATGGGAATTGATGGGAAATGTAAATATATCACTAGCCACTTTAAACAATGCTACCTTATATAATGTTACTTACCCTACATTATTCATCTCATATGCATACGTATATACTGTACTCTATATCATCGACTGCATCCTTATGTAATACATGTATCACTAGCCACTTTAACTATGCCACTTTGTTTACATACTCATCTCATATGTATATACTGTACTCGATACCATCTACTGTATCTTGCCTATGCTCCTCTGTACCATCACTCATTCATATATCCTTATGTACATATTCTTTATCCCCCTTACACTGTGTATAAGACAGTAGTTTTGGAATTGTTAGTTAGATTACTTGTTGGTTATTACTGCATTGTCGGAACTAGAAGCACAAGCATTTCGCTACACTCGCATTAACATCTGCTAACCACGTGTATGTGACAAATAAAATAAAATTTTATTTTATTTTATTTTATTTGATACTGTACAACTCACACACATCTCATGCTTATCAATATATTTAGGCATGATCATTGATCATACTGATCTGAAGTATTTGTTAGCATTTTTTTTTCTTCACATCACTGTCACTGAAAAGATAGAGGGAAAGGGTAGGCTAGGCTGAGTTAATTTGATATTGTTCATCTATACCACACGTGTCAAACTCATTCAAACTCATTCCACCCCGAGTGCTGCGGGTTTACGCTCCTCCCTTTTACTTGAATGCTGAATGAAGGTCACTAATTAGTAATGTTGACTAACCATTCTCAGTGATTGACAGTATACAGGTATTATTGCATGTTGACTAACCAATCTCAGTGATTGACAGTATACAGGTATTATTGCATGTTGACTAACCAATCTCAGTGAAATTTGATTCAATCTTGTCATGATCAGTTTCATATACTTCATTCAGGTAAGTTTAGTAGATTGGCTTAATAGTGGCATTGACGTTGTTGGTTGGCTAGCAAGCAAAAAGTTGACATTGCACATAGTTGACTTTTGGGAAAACTGGTTCAGCCACTTGATAGCTAGCTGTCATTATTTCAAATAAAGAAAAATGATGTACTACTATGAAAATGCAATTGTAAACTATAAAGTATAAACCCACCATAGTGATGTCGATGAAGAAGTTGTGAATGAGGTCCCAGGTGGAGGGTTCTCGGTTGAATGTGGATGCGCATCGGACAGCCATTGTACTCACGCCCATTATGATGAATAGAAATAGCGTGAAAAGAGTGTGTCCAATTTTGTCAATGAAACCCTGTATCTACTTCCCCAGAGTTAGATGAACTAATGGATATCATTTTTGTGTTCTGCATCTAGTATGAAGGAAGTTAGAGGTAGTTTCGCAAGCCAATTGCTAGCTTTAGCACAATGACTGGAAATCTATGGTAGCAGCAAGCATTTGTGCTAACACTACTTAGCAACTTCCTTCAAACTGCACGCAGAGACATTAAAATGGTATCAACGAGTTCATCTGACTCTGGGGAAGTAGATAAAGGGCTTCATTGCCAAAATACCGAAGTATCCCTTTACTGTTCAAAACAAACACAGGTTGAGATTAGTCTGCTGTTGGGTTAGAACGGTTCAAAAAGGTTTTGAATACCTCAAAGTAGTTTAGGATAAGGCTTTAGCTTCAGAAATATTCAAATTGTTTTTGAATGGCTTTCAAGGTTCTGCTTTCGATTGACATAGTATTTTTTATGGTCAGGTCTGCTTGTTGTCACTTCTGTCTTGTTTTGGTCTTTTTCATTTGAAGCTCCTGCGTTAGCTCTTGCAGATGTGTTAAATAACACTGTTGTTATCCTGTTCTAGTTTGTTCTATAGGTCATGTTACAATATAAGAACCCAAACAGCTGAATGTAGTTGATACCTTATACTTATGCCTTAAATAGCCCATCATTGTAGGCTGTTATTGTAAATAAGAATTTGTTCTTAACCGATTTAGTTAAAAAAAGGTTCAATAAAACATAAATAAATAACAAAACACATGTTGACAGGGTTACATATTGTTCTCGGTCATATAAAGGAAGGAAAACAGAGAGGGGTGTCTTTAATTTGTACCTAACATTTCTCCAAGGCTGACTTTTTCTGTTTTTCTTCTTCCTATCTTTCTCTGTTACAAAATGGTGGGCTCATCTCTGGCTCATTAATGTGGCTTTGTGTATGTTCATTGTTGAAGTCTCCGGTCAGAAGCCAAGAGTTCAGTCATGATAAACCAAAGCAAAGGCACAGAGGCAGATAGAGATAGAGCTCCTTTTGTTGTCCACACATCCATTGTTGTTATTGTCGATTGAGAGAACACTGAACAGCAGAGGATGACAAAAGTGGGTGGACAATAGAAGGGACAATGATTTGGAGTTGAGGGGGAGGGCAGTGAAAAGGATTGCTGTGGTAGAAGAGAGGAGGCTTGAAAGAGGCATAGAATAGCCAAGGGGTGGATAGAGGCCATATTGTGGTGACATGCCTCTCTAATGGAAGACAGGGGCCTTCCAGTCTTCCATTAGTACAGTACTACAGCTACACACCTGGACCCCATCACGCCTAGCTCTTTATCTTCCCTATTTTGAACTTCCACCCCCGCAAAGCTCTGGCAGCCAGAGCTAGGTATTGATACTGAGAGAAGATAATCATTTTAAAAACTAGTTTACTTTAGTTACGTTCAATCTGATTATCGGACGGCAAAAGATTACAGTTAAGTCTGGGGGGAATTTACAGAACAGAGACGATTTGCTAGCAACATGAACATTAAAATAAAGATTGGTCTCTCAATTCACCCATGTGGTCAAATCAAATCAGTTGCTTCCAGTCCTCATGTCTCTCCTCCATGTTTTCATGGCAAAGCGCGAGGGTGTTATTCTTTCGGATTCCTGCACACAGGAGGCAGATTGAGAGAAACAGACCAAACAGTCTGCAGTGAATTAACAAGTAAGAGAAGCATGAAAGCAGCCCCACCCCTCTCCCCCTTGCTGTGTGTGACCCAAAACAACACTGACTAAGGCCAGTGTTGTCACCAGTATTATCCTAGTATCTTACACGTTCCGAGTCATAGCCACAACAATGAAAGATCTTGACCTTCTTCACTACAACCAAACAATGGAGGGTGTAACACAAAACCTTGGGCTTGCTTCGGTAGATATTCTACGACTAATCCGTGTTGCTTCATAGGGAGTTCACTACTGGTGATAGCATTACTCCTCTATGCTTACACAGGGTTAATAAACTGTCTTTCAGACAGACTCACTTCTTTGGTCAGCTACAGATTGACAGTGTCAATCCTTTTAATCCTAACTCCCACCTCTAAAAGACTGATCATGCCTTATGGCATGAAATAAATATTGAGAGGATATTTTCAGACAGCCCAACTTTTCATTGCTCTGTAAGCACATGGGCACCTAACACCCTATTTCATTTAGATAGCCAAAGTGTTGATTTGGAGTATTGGGTGCCAAATCTTTTTAAGTAGCCTACACCTCCACACAGCTGGACATAAATGAAGGCAACACAACACACTCAACCCGAAGAAGCCCAGGTGGTCAGTCCACTTGCACCCCCCCCCCACACACACACAAACACACTTTTGATTTGCGTAAGTGTCCGCCTGATGTTTCATGTGCTGACTCTCGCTACTCTGTTAAAACCAGCAGCACGGTGCCAGATATCCTGCTCCAACCCAGACCAAAGACATTTATTTAATCGGAGGGTATTCATTTCTAAAGGAGATGAAGGGCTAGTGTGTGAGATGGAAAATGAAAACCTTGTGATCCTTTGTTTACTGTAGTACAGGACACAGGGGCTCAGTATGTTCTCTCACAAAATAACAATTTATAATTGTGTTAGGGGAAGTAGAAAGCTTACAGGACAGGAGGCTTAATGTGGTATTGAAGGACAAAAGGAAATGGGATTTGGGGATCTTTCATTTCAAAAGGATACACCAGGGTGTCCATGTGTGTGTCTCATTTGGATGTGTGTGTGTGTGTATATTTGAAAGCT
Source organism: Oncorhynchus tshawytscha (assembly GCF_018296145.1). Classification (NCBI taxonomy): domain Eukaryota; kingdom Metazoa; phylum Chordata; class Actinopteri; order Salmoniformes; family Salmonidae; genus Oncorhynchus; species Oncorhynchus tshawytscha. Next base: position 2,412,097 of record NC_056461.1, read on the forward strand.
AAATCAACCCATAACACTCCATGGTGAAACTGATCCAGCTGCTTAGCTGGGGCACCAGGCGACCTTCCTCTCCCTCCCCTTGGCCCCAACCAGACTGTTATGCTTGTCCCTGGGGACAGCCCAGAGAGGGCAGTGGGGCTTCTGTCAGCCAGTAGAAGCCTGCCATGGTGGTTGTGGCACAGTGGGACCAGAGAGTATGCACACGGAGCCTGCCGGGGATCGATGACTGACTCACTTGCCCGCGAGGGAGTACAGGAGGGGGGGGACGTTAAAGCTATTAGCCTTCAGACAGTTCAGACCACTTTAGAGAATATCACAGTAGACGTCACCAGCATTAGCCCTTCCCCTCCCTTTGTCTTTACTCTCTCTCTCTCTTTCTGACGTTCTCTTCCAATTTGTCTGCATGTTTATCCTCTGTAGCTTACTCTAAAACCAGTAATGTATTGGTTTTAGAGATTCTCTGACACTGTTGCATACTTTTTTGCCAGTAGTTCTGAAAGTAGTGCTCACGAGCCAAAATTGGTCCCCAAAAATTGTGCACTATGTCACAGATGTGCAGATATTGGCACCATGTCATTGCTGTCTCTCTCGCTCTGCTGTGTGTGCATGAATTAACTACACATTTACACATCCAGCCCAAAACAGGAGTTCTTTAATGATACTTTGGGCACACAATACTGTACATGCTACACCTACCTGGATGGATAGTGCAAGGAGTTTCCTTATTATAGACGCATATTATAGCAACCAGCTCCCCTGCGGCGTTGTGAAGAAATGCTTACTTACGGGCCCTTCCCAACAATGCAGAGAGAGATAAAATAGAGAAATCATTTAAAAAAATAAAAGCAATAATACATGCACAACGATAACTTTATACACGAGGTACCAGTACCGAGTAGATGTACAGGGGTACAAGGCAACAGGATAAATAATAAAGAGTACCAGCAGCACATGTGATTAGTCAAAAATGTTAGAGCAAAAAAGGTCAGTGCAGATTGCCCGAGTAGGTATTTGGTAAACTATTTAGCAGTCTTATGGCCTGGGGGTAGAAGCTGTTGAGAGTCCTGTTGGTACCGCTTGCCGTTAGCAGAGAGAACAGTCTATGACTTGGGTGGCTGGAGTCTTTGACAATTATTAGGGCCTTTCTTTGACACCGCTTGGTATAGAGGTCCTGGATGGCAGGGAGCTTGGCACCAGTGATGTACTGGGCCATACGCACTACCCTCTGTAGCGTCTTATGGTCAGATGCCAAGAGGTTGCCATACCAAGCGGTGATGCAGCCAGTCTTGATGCTCTCAATGGTGCTGTAGACCTTTTTGAAGATCTGAGGGCCCATGCCAAATCTTTTCAGCCTCTTGAGGGGGAAGAGCCATTGTCATGCCCCTGTCTACTTGAAACATGTAGGTATTAGAGACTGGGTCAGGGAAAGGTTGAAAATGTCAGTGAAGATAGTTGCTGGCTGGTTAGCGTATGCTCTGAGTATGTGTGCTGGTAATCCGGCTGCTCTGCGGCCTTGTGCATTTTAACCTGTTTAAAGGTCTTACTCATGTCAGCTACAGAGAGCGTGATCACACAGTCGTCCGGAACAGCTGGTGCTTTCATGCATGGTTCAGTGTTGCTTGCCTCAAAGTGAGCATAGAAGGCATTTAGCTTGTCTGGTATGCTCGCGTCACTGGGCAGCTCGCGGCTGGTTTCTCTTTTTAATCCATGGTAGTTAGCAAGCGAGAGAAGGAAGGCGTGAGAAAATGCCAGAGATATTAACTTCTTGGCGTACCCATCCCGTTAGCGGGATCATTTTTGTCAACATCCGCTGAATTCAGAGCGCCAAATTCAAATTAAATTACAAAAAATATAACATTTTCATGAAATCACAAGTGCAATATAGCAAAACACAGCTTAGCTTGTTGTTAAATCCACCGGCGTGTCAGATTTCAGTAAAGCTTTTCGGCGAAAGCATACCAAGCGTTTATGTAAGGACATCTCTCTCAGTAGACAAAATATTACAAACAGCTAGCAGCCAAGTAGATTGGTCACGAAAGTCAGAAAAGCAAGAAGTTAAATCGCTTACCTTTGATGATCTTCGGATGTTTGCACTCACGAGACTCCCAGTTACACAATAAATGTTCCTTTTGTTCCATAAAGATTAATTTTATATCCAAAAATCTCCATTTGGTTGGCGCGTTTTGTTCAGAAATCCACAGGCTAGTGCAGGTCATGACGGGCAGACGAAAATTCCAAATAGTATCCGTAAAGTTCATAGAAACATTTCAAAGTCTTTTATAACAATCCTCAGGTTGTTTTTACAATAAATAATCAATAATATTTCAATATTTCCGGACCGTAGCTTTTTCAATAGGAGAGAGAGAGAAAATGTCTGCTCCAAGCTGTTGTGCATGCAAAACTCTGCTGGCACCCTGCCATCCACTGACGCGATGTGATCGTTCTCGCTCATTTTTCAGAATAAAAGCCTGAAACTATGTCTAAAGACTGTTCACACCATGTGGAAACCATAGGGAAAGGAATCTGATTGATATCATCTTTAATTGGAGGGAAGGCATTCATTTGGGTAGGTTTTTCATCCAAACATTAAAATACTGCCCCCTACACTCAACAGGTTATTAAGAGTGAGAGAGATGGAGAGAAGTTCACTAGTTCATTCAACTGTAACAATATATTTGAGTGACAAGTGCTGTTTTCAATAAACATTGGAGACGAAATATAGTTGACATGTTATCAACCATCGAAGCCAACCCCCTTCTATGTTGCCCTATATTTGCGCATGCATCTGTTTTAATGCTAAACATCCAACCTGTCTATATGACAAAAATGAGAACAATAGTAATTGTTTTTTCTGATGGTATGAATTCTTGAAGAATCAATTGGAGCTCTTTACCAGAATAGCAAGACAACACAATTATTTGATACAATCAACATTTAATGACACTAATCAAAATATGTACAAACATAATGAGAATGATGGTGGAAAAAAGTAGGGAATAGAGTGAAAGATAAGAGGTAAAGACCTCGAGATAAGAATATTAAAGAGGTTATACTCAGTCTGTGAGCAAATTCTGTTGTGGCAACTTTGTTGTTCAGGCCATCTGTTGTCTCTTTTCTTGAGTTGCAGAGCCTATGCTCTGAAGTGTCTTTTTCCTGGCTTAAGTGTACTGTTCAGGCTACACTAGCTAGTCTTTAATCTTCACGGAGACTGCTTAGAGTATGGGCTATCCAGTCCCAATTCCTTTACTAAGAAGGTACTCTTTCCCTAAAACTTCCCCCCCTGGGTACTATTCCCTATAAGGTAATTTCTCTAACTTATCACTTACCAGTTCATGCCATTAAAGGCAAAGGCCCCTTCGTAGGCCTGCTAAAATAAAGGTTATTTCCCTCCTTTGAGGAGCAGCTGAAGCTGCTGAGCCAAGAGCAGAAGGTTCAGAAGGAAGAAAGGCCCACCCTGGACTTGAACAATCTTTACGACCAGGTCCATCTCTATAAGGCAGCAATCCCAACTTTTGCCAAGACTCTGAAGGACGTCACCCTCAACCACAGCCCCAGCACCTCACACGAGACCCCCTCTTCGAAGGACTTGCACCGAGAGAACCCACGCCAAGAGGACCTACACCTAGACCACAGCATCACTAGCCACATTCCCACCCCAACCAGCTGAGACCCCCAAACTCCCTATATAGGCCTCCCCAGATCATACCTATGCCCCTTCTCCCCCCCCATACCCCCCCATGCAGCAAAGACCTCAATATGACAACCGCACATATGCCCAGATTGTGAGCAGAGCAACAGGCCTAACCCCTGCTAATACACCCGCCCAAGCCCCATCCTGCAACCTAAGAGGTATGTATCAGATGCTCAAAATGCTCTGCTCACACCTAATGTAACACTAGACACTATGGAACACAAAGCTTTTACTATCTCATCCTTGAATATACCAGGTCTGAGGTCATCTGCCTTTGGCCTAATAAGCAGGCACCTTGACTTAATCAACAAAATTGGAAATACAGAAATTGTCATCCTACAAGAGATGGTATAGAGGAGATGGACCCACTGGTTGCCCTCTAGGTTACAGGGAGCTGGTAGTCCCATCCACCAACTACCAGGTGTGAAACAGGGAAGAGACAGGGGGTATGCTAATTTGGTATAGAGCAGACCTAGCCACTCTTTAAATGGGTCAAAACAGGAACATTTTACATCGGGCTAGAGATGAATAAGGAAATTATCTCAACAGATAAAAATGTCCTCATGTGTGCTACCTACAGTGGCAAGAAAAAGTATGTGAACCCTTTGGAATTATCTGGATTTCTGCATAAATTGGTCATGCAATTAGATCTGATCTTCATCTATGTCACAACAGACAAACACAGTCTGTTTAAACTAATAACACACAAATTATTGTATTTTTATTGTCTATATTGAATACATAATTTAAACATTCACAGTGTAGGTTGGAAAAAGTATGTGAACCCCTAGGCTAATGACTTCTCCAAAAGCTAATTTGAGTCAGGAGTCAACTAACCTGGAGTACAATCATTGAGACGAGATTGGAGATGTTGTTATAGCTGCCCTGCCCTATTAAAAGCACTCACAAAAGTTGAGTTCGCTATTCACAAGAAGCATTGCCTGATGTGAACCATGCACACAAAAGAGATCTCAGAAGACCCAGGATTAAGAATTGTTGACTTGCATAAAGCTGGAAAGGGTCACAAAAGTATCTCTAAAAGCCTTGATGTTCATCAGTCCACGGTAAGACAAATTGTCTATAAATGGAGAAAGTTAAGCACTGTTGCTACTTTCCCTAGGAGTGGCCATCCTGCAAAGAAGACTGCAAGTGCACAGCGCAGAATGCTCAATGAGGTTAAGAACAATCCTAGAGTGTCAGCTAAAGATTTACAGAAATCTCTGGAACATGCTAACATCTCTGTTGATGAATCTACGATACGTAAAACACTAAACGAGAACGGTGTTCATGGGAAGACAACACAGAAAAAGCCACTGCTGTCCAAAAGAAAACATTGCCGCACGTCTGAAGTTCGCAAAAGAGCATCTGGATGTTCAACAGCGCTACTGGCAAAATAATCTGTGGACAGATGAAAATAAAGTTGAGTTGTTTAGAAGGAACACACACCACTATGTGTGGAGAAAAAAAGGCACAACACACCAACATCTAAACCTCATCCCATATCTCAAGTTTATCAAGATATTTTGCAGGAGAATGTTAGGTTATCTGTCCGCCAATTGAAGCTCAACAGAAGTTGGGTGATGCAACAGGACAACAACCCAAAACACAGAAGTAAATCAACAACCGAATGGCTTCAACAGAAAGAAATACGCCTTCTGGAGTGGCCCAGTCAGAATCCCAACCTCAACCCGATTGAGATGCTGTGGCATGACCTCAAGAGAGCAGTTCACACCAGACATCCCAAGAATATCTCTGAATTTAAACAGTTTTGTAAAGAGGAATGGTCCAAAATTCCTCCTAACTATTGTGCAGGTCTGATCCGCAACTACAGAAAACATTTGGCTGAGATGATTAAATCCATTTTACCAAATTTCTATCAGCATGTTTAATGTGCAACCAGAGGGGGAAAAAAACTCTAGACCACCTTTACTCCACACACAGAGATGCATATAAAGCTCTCCCTCGCCCTCTATTGGGAAAATCTGACCATAGTTCTGTCCTCCTGATTCCTGCGTACAAGCAAAAATTAAAGCAGGAAGCACCCGTGACTAGATCAATAAACAAGTGGTCAGATGAAGCAGATGCTAAGCTACAGGAATGTTTTGGTAGCACAGACTGGAATATGTTCCGGGATTCCTCCGATGGCATTGAGGAGTACACCACATCTGTTATTGGCTCCATCAATAAGTGCATCGATGACGTCGTCCCCACAGTGACTGTACGTAGTCAGAATATATATATTTTTTATTTCACCTTTATTTAACCAGGTAGGCTAGTTGAGAACAAGTTCTCATTTACAACTGCGACCTGGCCAAGATAAAGCATAGCAGTGTGAGCAGACAACACAGAGTTACACATGGAATAAACATTTAACAAGTCAATAACACAGTAGAAAACAAAGGGGGGAGTCTATATACAATGTGTGCAAAAGCCATGAGGAGGTAGACGAATAGTTACAATTTTGCAGATTAACACTGGAGTGATAAATGATCAGATGGTCATGTACAGGTAGAGATATTGGTGTGCAAAAGAGCAGAAAAGTAAATAAATAAAAACAGTATGGGGATGAGGTAGGTGAAAATGGGTGGGCTATTTACCAATAGACTATGTACAGCTGCAGCGATCGGTTAGCTGCTCAGATAGCTGATGTTTGAAGTTGGTGAGGGAGATAAAAGTCTCCAACTTCAGCGATTTTTGCAATTCGTTCCAGTCACAGGCAGCAGAGTACTGGAACGAAAGGCGGCCAAATGAGGTGTTGGCTTTAGGGATGATCAGTGAGATACACCTGCTGGAGCGCGTGCTACGGATGGGTGTTGCCATCGTGACCAGTGAACTGAGATAAGGCGGAGCTTTACCTAGCATGGACTTGTAGATGACCTGGAGCCAGTGGGTCTGGCGACGAATATGTAGCGAGGGCCAGCCGACTAGAGCATACAAGTCGCAGTGGTGGGTGGTATAAGGTGCTTTAGTGACAAAACGGATGGCACTGTGATATACTGCATCCAGTTTGCTGAGTAGAGTGTTGGAAGCCATTTTGTAGATGACATCGCCGAAGTCGAGGATTGGTAGGATAGTCAGTTTTACTAGGGTAAGCTTGGCGGCATGAGTGAAGGAGGCTTTGTTGCGGAATAGAAAGCCGACTCTTGATTTGATTTTTGATTGGAGATGTTTAATATGAGTCTGGAAGGAGAGTTTGCAGTCTAGCCAGACACCTAGGTACTTATAGATGTCCACATATTCAAGGTCGGAACCATCCAGGGTGGTGATGCTAGTCGGGCATGCGGGTGCAGGCAGCGATCGGTTGAAAAGCATGCATTTGGTTTTACTAGCGTTTAAGAGCAGTTGGAGGCCACGGAAGGAGTGTTGTATGGCATTAAAGCTTGTTTGGAGGTTAGATAGCACAGTGTCCAATGACGGGCCGAAAGTATATAGAATGGTGTCGTCTGCGTAGAGGTGGATCAGGGAATCGCCCGCAGCAAGAGCAACATCATTGATATACACAGAGAAAAGAGTCGGCCCGAGAATTGAACCCTGTGGCACCCCCATAGAGACTGCCAGAGGACCGGACAGCATGCCCTCCGATTTGACACACTGAACTCTGTCTGCAAAGTAATTGGTGAACCAGGCAAGGCAGTCATCCGAAAAACTGAGGCTACTGAGTCTGCCGATGAGAATATGGTGATTGACAGAGTCGAAAGCCTTGGCAAGGTCGATGAAGACGGCTGCACAGTACTGTCTTTTATCGATGGCGGTTATGATATCGTTTAGTACCTTGAGTGTGGCTGAGGTGCACCCGTGACCGGCTCGGAAGCCAGATTGCACAGCGGAGAAGGTACGGTGGGATTCGAGATGGTCAGTGACCTGTTTGTTGACTTGGCTTTCGAAGACCTTAGATAGGCAGGGCAGGATGGATATAGGTCTGTAACAGTTTGGGTCCAGGGTGTCTCCCCTTTGAAGAGGGGGATGACTGCGGCAGCTTTCCAATCCTTGGGGATCTCAGACGATATGAAAGAGAGGTTGAACAGGCTGGTAATAGGGGTTGCGACAATGGCGGCGGATAGTTTCAGAAATAGGGGGTCCAGATTGTCAAGCCCAGCTGATTTGTACGGGTCCAGGTTTTGCAGCTCTTTCAGAACATCTGCTATCTGGATTTGGGTAAAGGAGAACTTGGAGAGGCTTGGGCGAGGAGCTGCCGGGGGAGGAGCTGTTGGCCGAGGTTGGAGTAGCCAGGCGGAAGGCATGGCCAGCCGTTGAGAAATGCTTATTGAAGGTTTCGATAATCATGGATTTATCGGTGGTGACCGTGTTACCTAGCCTCAGTGCAGTGGGCAGCTGGGAGGAGGTGCTCTTGTTCTCCATGGACTTCACAGTGTCCCAGAACTTTTTGGAGTTGGAGCTACAGGATGCAAACTTCTGCCTGAAGAAGCTGGCCTTAGCTTTCCTGACTGACTGCGTGTATTGGTTCCGGACTTCCCTGAACAGTTGCATATCACGGGGACTATTCGATGCTATTGCAGTCCGCCACAGGATGTTTTTGTGCTGGTCGAGGGCAGTCAGGTCTGGGGTGAACCAAGGACTGTATCTGTTCTTAGTTCTGCATTTTTTGAACGGAGCATGCTTATCTAAAATGGTGAGGAAGTTACTTTTAAAGAATGACCAGGCATCCTCAACTGACGGGATGAGGTCAATGTCCTTCCAGGATACCCGGGCCAGGTCGATTAGAAAGGCCTGCTCACAGAAGTGTTTTAGGGAGCGTTTGACCGTGATGAGGGGTGGTCGTTTGACTGCGGCTCCGTAGCGGATACAGGCAATGAGGCAGTGATCGCTGAGATCCTGGTTGAAGACAGCGGAGGTGTATTTGGAGGGCCAGTTGGTCAGGATGACGTCTATGAGGGTGCCCTTGTTTACAGAGTTAGGGTTGTACCTGGTGGGTTCCTTGATGATTTGTGTGAGATTGAGGGCATCTAGCTTAGATTGTAGGACTGGCGGGGTGTTAAGCATATCCCAGTTTAGGTCACCTAACAGAACAAACTCTGAGGCTAGATGGGGGCGATCAATTCACAAATGGTGTCCAGGGCACAGCTGGGAGCTGAGGGGGTCGGTAGCAGGCGGCAACAGTGAGAGACTTATTTCTGGAGAGAGTAATTTTCAAAATTAGTAGTTCGAACTGTTTGGGTATGGACCTGGAAAGTATGACATTACTTTGCAGGCTATCTCTGCAGTAGACTGCAACTCCTCCCCCTTTGGCAGATCTATCTTGACGGAAGATGTTATAGTTGGGTATGGAAATCTCTGAATTTTTGGTGGCCTTCCTGAGCCAGGATTCAGACACAGCAAGGACATCAGGGTTAGCAGAGTGTGCTAGAGCAGTGAGTAAAACAAACTTAGGGAGGATGCTTCTGATGTTGACATGCATGAAACCAAGGCTTTTACGATCACAGAAGTCAACAAATGAGGGTGCCTGGGGACATGCAGGGCCTGGGTTTACCTCCACATCACCCGCGGAACAGAGAAGGAGTAGTATGAGGGTGCGGCTAAAGGCTATCAAAACTGGTCGCCTAGAGCGTTGGGGACAGAGAATAAGAGGAGCAGGTTTCTGGGCATGGTAGAATATATTCAGGGCATAATGCGCAGACAGGGGTATGGTGGGGTGCGGGTACAGCGGAGGTAAGCCCAGGCACTGGGTGATGATGAGAGAGGTTGTATCTCTGGACATGCTGGTTGTAATGGGTGAGGTCACCGCATGTGTGGGAGGTGGGACAAAGGAGGTATCAGGGGTATGAAGAGTAGAACTAGGGGCTCCATTGTGAACTAAAACAATGATAACTAACCTGAGCAACAGTATACAAGGCATATTGACATTTGAGAGAGACATACAGCGAGGCATACAGTAATCACAGGTGTTGAATTGGGAAAGCTAGCTAAAACTAGCTAGCTAGAATATGTCTCTATTCCCTTGAATCTTTTATGAGTGTAATGTTTACTCTTCACTTTTGTTTATTATCTATTTCACTTGCTTTGGCAATGTAAACATGTTTCCCATGCCAATAAATCCCTTTGATTTAAATTGGATTAAGAGAGAGAGCTCTTTAGTAGTCCTGTGAGGTTACATGGTATCGCACCCTGTAGATGTGAAGGGTCACTTTTATGGCACATTGTCTGAAGGCATCCGCATGCTTCCCAGCAGAACATTTTCAGAAGAGTTTGTGCACATAATTATGATGAAATTTTGTGAAGTTTTTGTTCAACAACATCTTTAATCATTGGTAGTAGCTATACATAAGGACAAACCACCTAATAAGGACAAATCGCAACTCACAAGTCCTCAACTGGCAGCTTCATTAAATAGTATCCGCACAACAGAAGTCTCAACGACAACAGTGAAGATGTGACTCCTTGATGCTGGCCTTCTAGGCAGAGTTGCAAAGAACACCCTTTGCCTTGATGACGGCTTTGCACACTTGAATGCTTCACCTGGAATGCGTTTCCGACAGTTTTGAAGGAGTTCCCACATATGCTGAGCACTTGTTGGCTGCTTTTCCTTCACTCTGCGTCCAACTCATCCCAAACCATCTCAATTGGGTTGTGTTTATGGAGGCCAAGTCATCTGATGCACTCCATCACGCTTCTACACCTGCATTGCTTGCTGTTTGGGGTTTTAGGCTGGGTTTCTGTACAGCACTTTGATATATTAGCTGATGTAAGAAGGGCTTTATAAATAGATTTGATTTGATTTTGGGTCATTGTCCTGTTGAACAACAAATGATAGTCCCACTAAGCTCAAACCAGATGGGATGGCGTATCACTGCAGAATGCTGTGGTAACCATGCTTGTTAAGTGTGCCTTGAATTCTAAATAAATCACAGACAGTGTTACCACCAGTGTACCCCCACACCATCACACCTCCTCTTCCATGCTTCACGGTGGGAACCACACATGCAGAGATCATCTGTTCATCTACTCTGCTTCTCACAAAGACACGGCGGTTGGAACCAGAAATCTCAAATTTGGACTCATCAGACCAAAGGACAGATTTACACCGGTCTAATGTCCATTGCTCGTGTTTCTTCTTATTGGTGTCCTTTAGTAGTGGTTTCTTTGCAGCAATTCATCCATGAAGGCCTGATTTACACAGTCTCTTCTGAACAGCTAGTTGAGATGTGTCTGTTACTTGAACTCTGTGAAGCATTTATTTGGGCTCCATTATGAGTTGCAGTTAACAGCAATGAACTTATCTGTCACGTTCTGACCTTAGTTCTGTTGTTATGTCTTTGTTTTAGTATGGTCAGGGCGTGAGTTAGGTGGGTTGTCTATGTTCCTTTTTCTATGGTTTGGGATTTCTGTGTTTGGCCTGGTATGGTTCTCAATCAGAGGCAGCTGTCAATCGTTGTCCCTGATTGAGAACCATACTTAGGTAGCCTGGTTTCACTTTTGAGTTGTGGGTGATTGTTTCCTGTGTCTGTGTCTGTACCACATGGGAATGTTTCGATTTTCGTTTGTTCATTCACGTTGTTATTTTGTATTTTGTAGTGTTCAGTTTTCTATATTAAAATGGACACTTACCACGCTGCACATTGGTCCGACCTCTCTTACTCCTCGTCAGAAGAGGAGGACAATCATTACAGAATCACCCACCACCAAAGGACCAAGCAGCGTGGTAACGGGCTGCGGCCGAAAGCGCAAGACTCCTGGACATGGGAGGAGATTTTGGACGGCAAGGGAGTATCGCCGCCCCGAAGTAAGGTAGGAGACCTGCGCCAACTCCCCGTGCTTACCGTGGAGAGAGAGGGACCGGGAAGGCACCGTGATATGCCGTGAGGCGCATGGTGTCCCCGGTGCGCAGGCATAGCCCGGTGCAGTACATAGCAGCGCCTCGTATCGGCCGGGCTAGAGTGGGCATCGAGCCAAATGCCATGAAGCCGGCTCAGCGCATCTGGCCTCCAGTGTGTCTCCTCAGGCCGGGGTACATGGCACCAGCCCTACTCATGGTGTCCCCGGTTTGCCAGCACAGCTCAGTGCTGTCTATTCCACCTCGCCGCACTGGCCTGGCTACGGGGAGCATTCAGCCAGGTAGGGTTGGGCAGGATCGGTGCTCGAGACCTCCAGTGCGCCTTCACGGCCCGGTCTATCCGGTGCCACCTCCACGCACCATCCCTCCGGTGGCAGCCCCCCGCACCAGGCTGTCTCTCCGTCTCCTCACTACAGGTGCTCCCGCCAGCGCTGCCAGAGTCTTCTTCCTGTCCAGAACTGCCAGAGTCTTCTTCCTGTCCAGAGCTGCCAGAGTCTCCCATCTGTCCTGAGCTGCCAGAGTCTCCCGTCTGTCCTGAGCTGCCAGAGCCGCCCGTCTGTCCTGAGCTGCCAGAGCCGCCCGTCTGTCCTGAGCTGCCAGAGCCACCCGTCTGCCCTGAGCTGCCAGAGTCTCCCGTCTGTCCTGAGCTGCCAGAGTCTCCCGTCTGTCCTGAGCTGCCAGAGCCGCCCGTCTGTCCTGAGCTGCCAGAGCCGCCCGTCTGTCCTGAGCTGCCAGAGTCTCCCGTCTGTCCTGAGCTGCCAGAGTCTCCCGTCTGTCCTGAGCTGCCAGAGTCTCCCGTCTGTCCTGAGCTGCCAGAGCCGCCCGTCTGTCCTGAGCTGCCAGAGCCGCCCGTCTGTCCTGAGCTGCCAGAGTCTCCCGCTGTCCTGAGCTGCCAGAGTCTCCCGTCTGTCCTGAGCTGCCAGAGCCGCCCGTCTGTCCTGAGCTGCCAGAGCCGCCCTTCGGCCAGGAGCTGCCATAGCCGTTCGTCGGCCCGGAGCTGCCAGAGCCGTCCGTCAGTCAGGAGCTGCCATAGCCACTCGTCAGTCAGGAGCTGCCAGAGCCGTCCGTCAGCCAGGAGCTGCCAGAATTGCCCGTCAGTCAGGAGCTGCCAGAATCGCCCGTCACGTCGGCGCTGCCGGAATCGCCCTTCACTCCTGAGCTGCCGGAGTCTCCCGTCCATTCTGGGCCCGTGGCTTGGTTCCCCAGCCCGAGGACGGCGGCGAGGGTCGCTGCTCTAAAGAGGCCACGGAGGTGGTTAAAGAGGCGGAGAAGGACTATGGTGCAGTGGCATATTATCATCTGCAGCAGAGGTACCTCTGGGTCTTCCTTTCCTGTTGCGGTCCTCATGAGAGCCAGGTTCATCATAGCACTTGGTGGTTTTAGAGACTGCACTGTAAGAAACTTGAAAAAGCATTTGAAAAAGCATTCAAAGTTCTTGAAATTTTCCATATTGACTGACCTTCATGTGTTAAAGTAATGATGAACTGTCATTTCTCTTTGCTTATTTCAGCTGTTTTTGCCATAATATGGACTTGGTCTTTTATCTTTTATCTATCTTCTGTATATCAACCCTATCTTGTCACAATACAACTGATTGGCTCAAACGCATTAAGAAGGAAAGAAATTCCACAAACTAACCTCTAACAAGGCACACCTATTAATTGAAATCCATTCCAGGTGACTAACTCATGAAGCTGGTTGAGAGAATTCCAAGAGTGTGCAAAGCTGTCATCAAGGCAAAGGGTGGCTACTTTGAATAATCTCAAATATAAAATATATTTTGATTTGGAACACACTAAACAAACACTTTTTTGGTTCCTACATGATTCCATGTGTTATTTCATATTTTTGATGTCTTCACTCTTATTCTACAATGTAGAATAATGAGAAAACCTTGAATGAGCAGGTGACCAAACTTTTGGCTGGTACTGTACATACAAAAAAAATAAAAAGACATCACAACATACTATCCCTTCCCTCGCACACCCTCTCAAATCCCCTGTTGGCCATAATTCTTACTCCTGAACAACAGAAGGCTACTGTTCAAAAAAGGAAATTAAAGGCTGCCATCTCAAGAAAAAGTTATCAGTACAACCTTTCAAAGTGTATTAAAAAAATCTGAAGAAAATACATTACATCTTTCAACCAGGCTGATACAGTGGGAAGTTTGGAGATCTGCCGACGGGCTATGAGGGAAGCAAACGCTACAACGTCGGCTTTAAGGAGAGCATTAAAAAAGGATGACCAATACTCAGTCAGCTTAGAACATGAATAAAACATATGGGTGGGGTCTGCCAGTGTGATTGAACATCTATCATGTGTCATTTGTGTCTGGGAGGAATTTACAAAGTATGTCTTTGGTGTAGTGAATTCTGTGCAAGACCTTGAAGTGAATTAAACTCAACAGAGCATATGAGGATGTGGAGTTAATCCTAAGAAAGGCCTCCTCCCACCAGTCAAGGTCACGTTCAAGTTCACTACCCCAGCGGTCTTGATTTTGTTTATTGGAGAGAGTTCAGAGGAAAGCATAATGTCATATAATCTAGAATGGCAGGGACAAAATCTCTTCTAGCAACATCTTGGGAGGTAGTTGGGAAAATGAGAGCGAACAAAATTACGGGATGGAAAATAGCAGAAAATATTAGAAGTAGTCAGATTACATTTAACTGCAAGATCATTAAAACTTAAATCATTAAAAGCAAACTTCTCATCTAAAAATACATATTTGAAACAAGCCTGGTGGAGTTTGGAGGGTAAAAATAGGTGGTTGTTACAGATGGGGTTTAAGAGAGAAGGGGCAGAAAGTCTAAAATGTTGCTGAAAATGTTGATGTGCTCTCTACTTTCACATTTTCAAAGTAGAGAGCACAATGAGGTTTCCAGTATACTTTGAAGGACACAAGGGCAGTGAGGCACAAGTAAGAGCAGAAAGGGAAGATGATTGGCAGGAGTGTGCTTCTATTGAGCTCCAGTTGGTACTTAGAGCATTACACCAGACCATAATCTTTTGAATATTGGCTGCCCAATAGTAAAGCAGTAAATTTGGAAGTGCCAATCCTCCATCTTGTCTCCTTTTTTAAAGTATTGTTCTATGTATCCTAGGTGATTTGCCTTCCAAAATAAAATGACTGATGGGCCTATCCAACTTGGTAAAAATGTATTTAGGCAGAAAGATCAGAAGACATTGAAAAAGGTGTAGAAACCAAGGTAAAATTTTCATTTTAATTTCTTAAGGTATAGGGGGCAGCATTTTCACTTTTGGATAAATAAAGCGTGCCCAATTTCACCTTCCTGCTACTCATGCCAGGAATATAAGATATGCATATTAGTAGTAGATGTGGATAGAAAGCACTCTGAAGTTTCTAAAACTGTTTGAATTATGTCTGTGAGTATAACAGAACTTATGTAGCAGGCAAAACGCAGAGGACTAACCGTTCAGATTTTTTTTGTCTCTGTCTGTTCACTGAGATCTCATTGGCAAATTATATTTCTTAGGAACCTGTTTTCAGGTCCTACAGCTTCCACTGGATGTCACCAGTCTTTGGAATTTGGTTGAGGTTATTCATTTGTGCAATGAAGAAGTAGGCCATCTGGGAACTGGGTAACACTGTTGAGAGTGCGCAAGACATGAAAAGTAGCATTGGTTTGTTGTCTTCCTGTATTGAACACAGATAGACCCGTCTACAATTCGATCGATTATTAACGTTTAAGAATACCTAAAGTTGTATTACAAACGTCGTTTGAAATATTTTAGCAAAGTTTACAGGCAACTTTTGAAATATTTTGTAGTGACGTTGCGTTTTTTGGTGGATCAAACGCGTCAAATAAATGGACATTTGGATATATATGGACGGAATTAATCGAACAAAAGGAACAAAAGGAGCAATTGTGATGTTTATGGGACATATTGGTGTGCCAACAAAAGAAGCTCGTCATAGGTAATGCATGTTTTATATTTTATTTCTGCGTTTTGTGTAGCGCCTGCAGGGTTGAAATATGCTACCCTCTTTGTTTACTATTGTGCTATCATCAGATAATAGCTTCTTATGCTTTCGCAAAAAAGCCTTTTAAAAATCTGACATGTTGGCTGGATTCACAACGAGTGTAGCTTTAATTGAGGATCTTACATGTGTGATTTAATGAAAGCTTGATTTTTATATCATTTTTTTTATTTGCCACGCTGCATTTTCCCTGTTTTTTGCCCAAGTGGGATGCAACCATCCCCTATACCATAAGAAGTTAACAGATTTGATTCTGCCAGCTAAGAAGAGAGGCAGACTATCCCAGCGCTGTAAGTCTGTTTTAACTTGTGTGACTGGACTTGCAAAGTTAGTTTTGTGGAAGGTAGCCAGAGAATTTGTTATTTTCACATCTAAATAGGAATAACCAGAAGGCGACCGACGGAAAGGCAAGATTTTTGGGGAATTTGCTTGGCAGCAGGGTTGATCGGAAAACATTCCCTTTTCTGAATGTTCAATTTGAAACCTGAGAATGATCCAAATGTGCTTAAAACATGCAGTATGTTATCGACAGAGTTCACAGGGTTAGTGATATATAATAGTAGATAATCTGCATACAGTGACACTTTGTGTTCTTCACCATTTCAGTGGATTCTAGTGAATGATGGTGATAATTTTAAGGACAAGGAAAATGGTTCTATCCCAAGTGCAAAAAGGAGTGGGGACATAGGGCACCCTTGACGGGATCCCTCTGGAAAGGGGGAAGTATTTTGAATGTTGAGAGTTGGTGTTTATGCTAGCCATCAGAGCAGAATAGAGCAGACGTATCCATGAGATGAAATTGGCCCCTAAACCAAATCTTCCCAAAATCTTAAATAAATAATCCCACTCCACACGGGCGAAAGCTGCATCAAGAGAAACAACAATTTTGGGGTCTGGAAAGACAAAAGAAGAGTACAATGTTCAAAAGACGGCGTATATTGGAAAACAGTTGTCGCCGTTGATTGACATTCTGCCTTTATCTTTCTTGAGAGGTGAAGGCTTCAGTAAAGATAGGCAGGAAGCCCATGTAATGCTTTGTAGGTTAGCAGTAAAACCTTGAAATCAGCACTTGCCTTAACAGGAAGCCAATGTAGGGAGGCTAGCACTACTGGAGTAATATAATCAAATTTTGTGGTTCTAGTCAGGATTCTAGCAGCCGTATTTAGCACTAATGCTTTTTCCGGGTAGCCGGAAAGTAGAGCATTGCAGTATTCTAACCTAGAAGTGACAAAAGCATGGCTTAATTTTTCTGCATCATTTTTGGACTGGAAATGTCCGATTTTTGCAATGTTACGTAGATGGAAAAAAGCTGTCCTTGAAACAGTCTTGATATGTTTGTCAAAAGAGAGATCAGGGTCCAGTGTAACGCCGAGGTCCTACACAGTGTTATATACCTGAGAGTTAAGATGAAATGCTGACTGGCATTTAAGTTGGTGTGCCAAAAGCTGGCCTTGTCACAATATTTGTAGTACGTCCCCTTTGTTCATTGCAACAGAAACTGCTTTATCAGTGGAAATCAGATTAAATTGAGTTTGCAGTTTCAGCCTGTGCGTATAATTCAGGGGATGGTGAAGTTGAATATTGCGTTTTCTATTGCCAGGATTGAGTCCACCAGTCCTTGATGTTTCAGTTTTCTTCTTCTTCTTTGAGCATTCTTTGTTTGACATAATGTAAGAAAGTATCTTCCCCTGTAATACAGCTTTGAAATTCTCCCAAAGAAGAGAGGGAGAGGTGTCATCCTTTTTTATTTGTTTGAATGAATACATCTATGTTGGTTGAAATAAAGTCAGAAATATCTTTGTTAGACAATAGGACCGTGTTAAACCTCCAAATCAACAGATTTTTTTGCATTTGGAGTAAGAGCTAAGTCCAGAATGTTGAAGGAATGGTCTGAAATTACTATAGCAGAATGTCTGTAGTCTTAACTGAAGGGAGAAGGGCTCTATCTAAAAAAAAGTAGTCTATGCGAGTCTTTGTTCAATAATACAGTTTATGTCCCCGCCGAAGATGAGGCAGTGGGTGTCAAGATTAGGTAGAGAGGCTAGAAGAGATCAAATCTAGTGTCATAAATCTTGTGTCATCCCAGTTGGGGGCATAAACATTTGCAAGTACTACAGGGGTCTGGAAGAGGTTGCCACTAACTATTGTATAACGTCCTCCATGATCTGAAATGATCTGTCAGGGTGAAAACCGTACAAGTTTGTGAATCACTATTGATGTTCCGCTTTGCCGTTAAAATTAGAATGAAAAGCCTGTCCAACCCATGCTTTACGCAATCTAGTATGGTCGTTAACACGTACAGTACCAGTCAAAAGTTTGAACACACCTTCTCATTAAAGGGTTTTTCTTTATTTTACTATTTTTTACATTGTAGAATAATAGTGAAGACATCAAAACTATGAAATAACACTTAGGGAATCATAAAGTAACCAAAAAAGTGTGAAACATATCAAAATATATTTGAGATTTGAGATTCTTCAAAGTAGCCACCCTTTGCCTTGATGACATCTTTGCACACTCTTGGCATTCTCTCAACCAGCGTCATGAGGAATGCTTTTCCAACCGTCTTGAAGGATTTCTCACATATGCTGAGCACTTGTAGGCTGCTTTTCCTTCACTCTGCGTCCAATTTATCCCAACATCTGGTTACTACATGATTACATATGTGTTATTTCATAGTTTTGATGTCTTCACTATTATTCTGTAATGTATAAGAATAACCCTTGAATGAGTAGGTGTGTCCAATCCTTTGACTGGTACTGTATGTATTATGTCATTTATCATATGGTCCCCAGGAAGATTAGTTGATGTTTATGGGGATCCTAATAAATACCCAATAGTATTCACATGGCCATTGTTGCTGATTGTTTTGTGTATAGTTTGGGAAGTTAATGTTTTTTTTTCTTTCCAGTGCCAATGTAGTCTTATCAAGAGTCGGATAAACGAACAGAGTGTTGAATGCTCTCAGTGTGTGTGTGTGAGGGGGTCTGAGTGTGTGCGTGGTTTGTGTGTGTGAGGGGGTCTGAGTGTGTGTGTGAGGGGGTCTGAGTGTGTGCGTGGTGTGTGTGTGTGAGGGGGTCTGAGTGTGTGCGTGGTGTGTGTGTGTGAGGGGGTCTGAGTTTGTGCGTGGTGTGTGTGTGTGTGAGGGGTCTGAGTGTGTGCGTGGTGTGTGTGTGTGAGGGGTCTGAGTGTGTGCGTGGTGTGTGTGTGTGAGGGGGTCTGAGTGTGTGCGTGGTGTGTGTGTGTGAGGGGGTCTGAGTGTGTGCGTGGTGTGTGTGTGTGAGGGGGTCTGAGTGTGTGCGTGGTGTGTGTGTGTGAGGGGGTCTGAGTGTGTGCGTGGTGTGTGTGTGTGAGGGGGTCTGAGTGTGTGCGTGGTGTGTGGGTGTGAGGGGGTCTGAGTGTGTGCGTGGTGTGTGTGTGTGCCACTGTGCCTGTGTGTAGAAAACTGGTACTTGAACTGATACACACTCTTGAGAAACACACAAACATTTGCACACACACACACAGACAGACACACACACTTTTAGACTAATGGCAGTCTTTGTGTGTGCATACTTGTGTGTTCTGTTAGTGTTCATGTTACATGCACGAGCCCCATTGTGGTTATGCTTCCAAATACCAATGAGGGAAAAGAACCAGGTCAAGCTTGGAGTGAATAGAAGACTTGAAAGAGAGGGAGGTAGAGAAAGAGAGAGAGAAGTAGAGAGAGACTATATTCAAATGTGTCATACAGAGGGAGAGAAGAAATTAGTAGGGAGGGGAAGAGAAGGGTAGGAGAAAAGAGATAGGGCGGGAGGGAGTGTGCTTGGTGGTCAAAACACAGCAGTCTGGCCTTCTAGACTTACAGCAGGGGTGGGCAGTTCCAGTCCTCTAGGGCCTGATTGGTGTCACAATTTTCCCTAGCCCCAGCTAACACACCTGACTCCAATAATCACCTAATCATGATCTTCAGTTTAGAATGCAATTTGATTAATCAGCTGTGTTTGCTAGGGATGGAGAAAAAGTGTGACACCAATCAGGCCCTGAGGACTGGAGTTGCCTACCCCTGAATTACAGGAACTGCAACAAGACAAATCCTTATAGAAACACTTCCTTACAGGAACTTTGTGACAACAAAGCAAGTCCTTATAACATTCTTAATACAGTAATACTCCAACAGCATTTCCTTATTTACTTTCTGTGGATTGTATCACAGTCGAAACCTCAACAAAACATACAGTCGTGGTTTGTATTGGCAGTTGAACAAAGTTTGCTTTATTTCAACATGGGCTGATTTCACCCAGTTGCATATGGCCCCCATTCTAATCCCTATACCATGGCTTCAGGTCTGTGATCTATGTGTGCCATTCCTCTGAAACTGGATGGCTAGCTAGCTAACAAACATACAGTGCAGATAAAATCTTCAAATTCATTATTTTACACAATACCTTATCACAGCCCTGGCAAACCATGGTTGACCAACTGCCTGACCAAAATGGCATTCTAGTATTCTAATTCTATAGGTCGTTATCAATGAAAGACCCCATCGTCAGAAAAACAAATGTCAGATTATTCCACCTTCCATCATTAGAGTTACACAGCAAGTAACTGCATGCTTTTGTAACATATATGCTGGGACTCAGGTGCAGAAGGTGAGTTTAATCAAGAGCCTATACAGCCACGTACTGAATGTGAGAGAAACCAATACAACCTAATGACTGATGTCAACTGAGGGCTAAATAAAGGGGAAGTAATCAAGGAGAAAATGATGACCAGGTGTGGGTAATGATGGAACAGGTGTGCGTAATATAGTTGCCAGGGCCGGTGGTTAATATACTGTCAATGTCGAGTGAGCAGGAGTGACAGCTTTTCATGATCATGACACATCAATTGATCATGTAATTTCAGATACTTGAGGGTACTCTATCCATTTGGCATGTAGCTA